>NC_058337.1:55112670-55415700 GCF_905475395.1 Chrysoperla carnea | reverse complement strand
TTCATTTTTTTATCTCGGAAACTTTAATTTTAAAGATACAATATTTACAAAAACAAATAAATAAATTAACGAGCAAAGCTCGGGCATCCAGGTACTTTTTATTATGTGAAGATGACGATGTGTTTCGAGGACTAACTGCATCGACACATATTCAACTGAAGATAGATATTCTTGAATAGTACTACATCTCTTGTCTTGAATATCTACAATCCAACCGTCTATAAAATTGACTTTCTAGCAATATGATCATGATTGATGCCTTCTTTTTCACTTATTATTGCTGACTTGTCAAAACAAAACGATCAGTGTTTCAATTGAATGTGATGGTGTTCTAGGCCTAGGCATCGTAAGTTACATTTTGGGTATCAAAATATACAAATATATTAAAAAATTGAAAGTTTTTTAAATGGTCCTAGACACAGGCCTCACGGGTTTAAGCCTACATCGGCCACTGAAAATGATTAATGCAGTTCTATCTATCTATCTATCGATGTAACAGTGAAATTCGATTTATTAACATCTGTATTATTTGACTGCAAAATAATTTCTATAAATATCAGATTATTCTCGAATATACAACTGAAAACATTTCGATATTAAACAAAAAAATCTCTCTTCATTTATTAAACATTATTACTACCACAAAATATGTATTTCTATAAGAAACAAACTATAATAAAGCAAGTGAGATAACAATATTTTTACAATGAAAAAAGTGAAATAAAAACTATACTGATACCACACACAGCAGGTTACAAAAGAAATATATACAATTCTCAAAAGTTTCTCAGAGATGTACAGACTCAACGACTACAACATAACATAAAAAAAAAATCCACATAACATAACCACACATAATATGATCTAAAAAAGAGATAACAAATATCCCTACTCAGAAGATAAACAAGGGTAGATAGATTCTTTTTATATTAAAAATATGGGTGTATTCATTATATGGTATACAAAAATAGGAGAATATACACAAAAATGTTTTTTTTTTGTTTTTTAAAATGGAATGCAGCTAAAAAAAACATACCGAAGTTATTTCGTGGGAAAAACATAGCACGTTCCAACACGTTTAGTTATGAATATTTTGTAGGTTATAATATACAGATATAGCAAGATAGGGGATGTTTGTATGATGTAATTTTTGTGTTATGACATATATAGGGGTTGAAAATAATAATAATCATAGAATATTACATTTGAGAAAAATTTTATTGGTTGATCCATACGGATTATGGATTTTCCTTTTGTATTGTATATTTTTTGTTAGGGTTTCAGTGGTTGTCAGGGTGGGACACCATAAAGCAAATTGTGATATTGTCGTCAAAAAATTTTTGATTCAGATCACAGTCTTCATCTGCCTTAAGTTAGGTGTGTAGCATTCTCATAGTACTAGTTGAGCAGTGACAAAATAAGTAGGTTAACATTTTAATTTCGCCGTTGTTGTGGAATCTCTCTGACAATAGCTGTGGTGCATAGGCTAAACATTCAGAATATTTACATTATATTTTCGAAATTTCACCAATTTTACTCTAAACAATACTGTCTTGCAATATCGCAAGAATATGCCTCTCTTCACTAACTATTGACCTTGCTAAGGATACATTAGAAGGCCCACTGATATTATTACCCGATAAACTTGTATCTTTTCTTGTGAATTCGCCAGATTAAAAGGTATGTTACAAAGAAATAATACCGCGAGCCGTTGATCAAAAATGGACTATGGAACACTAACAGATTAAATAAATTACCAACGAAATTAAAAACAATTTATGCAATACATAAAGTAATATCCAGCGAAATACAGCAAAATAGCGAAAGAGAATATGAAAAAGGTGGTAAAACACATATAGGGTATCACAATACGTCTCTGGCCTTCGATTGAGTATCGGCAACTGCCCAATCTGCCCTTCAATCTGTCCAGCTTTCCAAAGCAAGCGACATTCATGTTAATTTTTTTTTTTTAAATGTACAAATATTATGGATGGTACAAGTAAGAGGAGTTTTTATTGACGTTCTTCTGTATAAGACTATTTATTGTGTCTGATGCACGCGCGATCATATTATTTGATTTAAATGAGATTGCATCACACACAATAAATTTTTTGAAGAGTCTTTCTTTGTCTTATACATAAGAACGTCCATAAAATCTCTTCTTACTTCATATACGATAATGGCTAACGAGATGCTTTACAAACAATATAAGAACAAATATAATACTTTATT
The DNA here is from genome assembly GCF_905475395.1 of Chrysoperla carnea. Taxonomy (NCBI): domain Eukaryota; kingdom Metazoa; phylum Arthropoda; class Insecta; order Neuroptera; family Chrysopidae; genus Chrysoperla; species Chrysoperla carnea. Next base: position 55,413,468 of record NC_058337.1, on the reverse strand, counting down.
TTGCAGTTAGCTGTCAACGATTACAAACACTATACAAATGCCAGGCATCTCGAATCACCCTTTACCTTATGATGATGAATTTTAATCTGATGAAAATAATTTAATCATGATATGAATGAAAATTTGTGTGCGCCAAAAAGATAGACAAGGAAATTTAAATGAACTAACAGAGTTTACTCTAAACGGTAGTCATTTACTTTTATGATAATTATCTTGCTAAATTTTATCCATCTAAACTGTTTAAATTAAATAGTTACATGGGATTACTGCATGTAATTAGTAATAATTACTTACGGGATTAATATCAATTCACATTATTTGATTATATTATTCTTGTAATCTTTTAGCATTTTCTATGAAAACTCTTAATTGTAGGTGAAAAATACACTGCAAACGATAGTGATGAACAAGAGTTAAATATAAATTGTTTCAATAAAAACAATCTTGTTTACATTTAAATATAACCAAAAAAATAACGTTTCTGTGATGTGGACAGGGTTTCTTTGTTTTTCTCGAAAACTTTAAGCTCGTTTGTAATGAAAATTGGTGAATAGCTTAATAGATCACAAGCCCATGCCGAAATTTTTCGGGTGAAATGACCCGCCAGGAATCATGTTGAAAAAGATGCTCGTATATGAAAAAGTAAATTTAAGCACTATGCCGTCATTTTTGCGCGGTACAGCGAGCATTTCCAAAGTTATCGATGCATTTTCCGTGTAGAACTATATTTTATTTTTATTTAACTAACCTAATTATCCTTAGTTTAATTTCAATTAAAATTTTCATAGCGAATATATTCAGTAGTCACACTTGCATTACGCAACGCATTAAATATAACAATGAAGTCTCTTTACACTATTAGGATATCTACGCGTGATCAACTGTTAATTGTAATAAATTTTTTACACGACGATATGACTAAAGATCCTTCAATTTATAATATTTTATGAGTAATTAACGAGAATCAATAATTCCATTAGTTTAATATTAATATTTTTCTTTTATTATTTCAATATTGCAAAATTTTCTAGACTAAAATTAATGGTTAGCTTGAACAAAGGGTATTTAGGTAGAGATGGTAGAGATGGATTTAGGTGTTTTATCGCCCCAAGCAGATGATGGCCATACCGCTCTAGGAAAATTTTTCAGCCTAAACCTAAATCCATCAGTGGAAGCAGTGATTTTAAAACTAGAAGGCAATCATAGATGTCAACAAGTGGGATCGATGCAGAAGCAGATTTAGCCATTAAATGAAAAGAAAAGCTTCTTTAATTTTAGCCCTTGTAAATGCTACTTAAATTTACATTTCAATTTCATACTTTTGTTACACTTTGTATGATTAATTTCTTCTCAATGATAATACGTGTGTAGAACTTCATAATAACTTAAGCAATATGAATTGTGTTAGACAAAGAGAAACTATCTAAGATTATTATTAGTTAGAACAATTTAAAAATACCTGGTAGAAAATCTGACTGGCATTCCGATCCCTTTAAACTGTAAATGCGGGACTATACAATACAAAATACAAAAAAAATACTATTAACATATGATCGTAGGTAAATTCATCGAATTTTAAAAGGCTCATATACCAGGTGTCCCATTTAAAAAATTCATTTAAATATTTTTTTCGTCATTTTTTTGTCAACCTTATAATTTCGGCGGAAATCCACTGCGAAAAATATGATCTCTGTTATTTGAAGTTTTCCAAAAATTGAGCGCATCAAACACACTTTCTTAAGAGTATAGGACAGATTTTTACTTCCATTTGCTCTCGTATTTATTAGTAAAACGAAAAAATAATTTCAAGCTATGTGTTATTTTATAAAGAGCAACTTTTCTTCTATCTCTTATCAATTCAGAGCATGAATTGAATTTTAAAGAATATTGTAAATCATGGTTAAATTTACTGCTTCTGTGAGGTGTCCTCCTCCAAGTAGAACAACTTTTACTTAGGATATTTTTTCCAATAACCCTTAGATGAAGAAATTTTCAGCTGTATTTTTTTAAAATGGGACGCTAGGTATTTAAGCAAGTGGTTTATAGTGCATCCAGCGAAAGAGTATGAAAAGTTGCTCGTCAGAATTTTTCCCTTTTATTTTCATTAAAATCTACGAAAATCTATGTTGTTAATTCCATTTACCATGATCCCTTTTTGAAGGAAAATATATCATCATAAGCTATAAGGGTTACGGGTTATATTTGTTTCTATACTTGTACACTACAAATCTTTTTTTAGCGTAATTAAACTGTTTTTGAGATAACGCTAGATAGGTGTATTAGACCAGGGAAAGCCTTTGAAGGCCTTTTGATAGATATAGCAAGTCAGGAAAAATAAATATAGGATTTTTTTCAATACGGAATTGCTAAATTGTATTTGGATTGTAATCTATTATACCTCTTGATTGGGTTAAAAATGCATTGTAAAAGAATCTAGTTTAGTCAATGAGACCTCATACAATGGCCTGTTTGACCCCACCATTGTATGAAACTTTCGATACACCTTTAAAAATAAAATAAAATTTTTCCGATGACTTTCTCCCAAGGCCAATTTTTTATCACATACCTCTCGAATGCAAATACTATAATGTTCCTCATGCAAATCTGTATACTTTTCAAAAACCGCATGTCGGTACGACTTACAGTTCAATATTTAGTTACTTTTGTTGTTAGATTTCCTGCTCTATTACGATCTGCATGGTAAAATACGAAAAAAATTCGCTATTCAAAGACTTTGCAAATACTATGAACTTATAAAAATTCTTTATAACAAAAAACGATAATTATTACTTTTTTGTTATACAATAACAATACCGTTAATGTAAGATTTTTCCTAATTAATTTTTTTTTTTAAGATGGATTTACTTTATGGGGAAGAACGAAAAAGTTTTTTTTGGTTATGAGAACTAAAACAAAGTAAAGAGAATCAAAATACAAAACAAAATTTACTAATAATGAAAGTTCATTATTGAAAATTTTAGGTGAATTTACTCCCAGGTTAACGAAGGTACCCAAAATATCATATAAATTTAATGAATTAATTTTCTAAAAGGGTTATGAAAAGAATTATATTATTTTAATATAAAGAACAGAGATAAATGATTTTAAAGTTTCTTTTTTTATCTTTCAAATAATATTTTCTAATGTTTCTTCATCCATTCATGATAATTTTTGAATCTAATTTAGTAGCTAAAGTAGCTTAAAAAATATTGTTATTATTTATTAAGTTTAGGAATTATTTTTATTTCTTAGATAATTTAAAATACTTTTGAATCATAATTAGAACTTGTTAGAAATGGTTGAGTAATGCTCATTATCTGCCATATTCTCAAATTTTTAGATTTAAGATACTTTATACTTGTTGTAGTACAAAGTACGAATGATTTTGAAATACCTTTTATTCCCTGAAAAACTATTCATAAATGTAATATAATATACTTTACCTACGTGACAAAATTAAAAATTAAAAGACCCCCGGACCCTTATTTTGCGTAGCACCCATTGTAAAAATTACATTATTTTGGGGCATTGCTTTATGAGAATTATTTAGCAAGAGGTCATTAGTAATTATTGAAACCTTTTTCCATACTATTAAATTTTAAGTAGTAGCCACTTGTTCGTTAATTGCAAGCTTCCTAAAAAATTTTTTAATACAATAAAATTAAATTGGCGGAAAACTCAGCTGAAGTTATACTATCAAGTAGATTTGATTCTTACACGCGGATTATATGCATTGTCTTTCATTATCGCCAAACTTCGGAGTGTAACTTTGGTCAAATGATTTATTTGAAAAAAAAAAACGACTAACGAAAATTTAAGTGCTAAGAAATCTCTTCTTCTATTATACACTTTTTATAGATACAGCACGTAAAGGGTGTGATGAAAAAAGATAATAGGTTCGTAGTACTCAAATAGACTGTCGCCCTTAAGCAGTTTCTGTAAGTCTGAATTGCCTATACTACGAATCGTCTCGTTAATATGGACTCGCTACGTGTTTGTGCTAGGTGATAATAAGCTTGTATAATTTTTGCATGCTCTTTACCAATTATCTGAATTTCTTAACGCCGCCTGCCAGTAAATTATCGATTCTAAATACCTACGGTAGGTTGAAATTTTTTCCAAATAACGACTGAACTGCATTGTTTCGACCAACTTTCAGCAAAGATTTTGTTATAGATATAGTATAGTAGTTACCATTCTTTTATCTATAGTTTTCAGAATAAATGTTTTCATTTTTAGTGTTTCTCAACTTTGAAATTAAAAAAATTATATGTACATATATTATCTTTCTTATACGTCCAAAAAAACAAGAACCAATGTGGGTGGCCTATCAATAGAGGGTTTGAGAAGAGAAGTGTTTAAATACACCGCTCCGATTCCTCTGCTTCAGCCAAAATACAACTTACTAACAATATTATTCATAGTCCATATCAATTTATTTTTTTTTTAAAGAATTTTTTCTCTTTCTAACCATCAAATTTTATTTATATATATTTTTTTTTAAATATAATTATTAAATCATACAAATTCTTTTCTTGATGTAACAAACATATGTTTTGTCTTACCTGTTTGAATGTGAATATGAGTTGTATGATTAATTATTTTTGATTCAATTGCCCGGAAATTATATTGAAATTATTTTTGGAAATGTATTTTTATTGTTTTTAGATTTTAAATTAGAATTAAAATGAAACGATAAACTTTAAAAAAATTAAAATGATAACTTTTCGAGATATGAGGACTTAAAAATCGCAGTGACTTCCCGATGTGCTAGGTGCTAATTTCTATGTGCTTTTTAAATGAAGCTGATATGATTACGATAGCGGGAAAAATGAACATTAATGTGTTTGTTTGTGATAGGGTGCAATGATGTCATTTGTCAAGGTTGAACATGCATTTCGGTACCTAATTTCTATACAATGTGAGTAGAATCACGTGCAAACCATGCAAGAACATGTGGTCATTTTTACCTTGCAAATCGTGCAAATTGTTAGGCAATAGGATCTGCTTCACCAAAATTAGCCAAACATTAAGTAGTAAAATCTGGGAAATGACTGAAAGACGAAATTTAAATTTTCCATAAATTTTATTACAATTTTACATATAATAAACTCAGTTGAAATGAGTTTATGGTACCGGTCATATGATATGGGACGCACTCAACTGAATAGATTATTGTTTTCATACTATGTATAAGAAATATACCAAGGTATACTAAGTTTAGTTCCAAGTTTGTAACGCTTAAAAATATTGATGCTATGAACAAAACTTTGGTATAGGTTCATAAAATCACCTAATTAGCCCATTTCCGGTTGTCTGTCTGTCTGTCTGTCTGTCTATCTGTCGTTTGTCTGTCGTCTGTCCGTCTGTCATGATGAGAATTCAAAAACAGAAAGAGATATCAAGCTAAAATTTTTATAGGGTGCTGAGGACGTAAAGGGTGAGGTCGAGTTCGTAAATGAGTAACATAGGTCAATTGGGTCTTGGGTCCGTAAGACCCATCTTGTAAACCGTTAGAGATAGAACAAAAGTTTAAATGTAAAAAATGTTCCTTATAAAACACTTTTGTTTGAAACATTTTTTCGTAAACATCACCGTTTACCCGTGATAGCGCAAATTGTGTAGTATGTATTATATGGGTATATCAGTTATAGATGTGTGACATGTATGTATGTGTAATGTGACAGAGTAATCAACACTGTCTATACATGGTATTTCAACTCAGTCAATTGTTTGTTTTCACTTGTTATAACTCAATATAGATTTCGACATACAGGATAAAATAATTATTTTTATTATTATGAATCACATTATAAATTAAGAAATCAATTTGTTAATTCACAAAATAATAATTATAATTCATGAATAAAATAAAAGAAACTTGAATTAATTAATAAATATTATAATCAGGTACTCATCAATATACATACTTACATACATACATATTGATTCAGACAGTGCCTACAGTAAATACAGAAGTGATTATCAAATCGATTGATCTTAACCAATAAAAATATAATATTTAAAAAGTTATTACAATAAAAACTTTTATAATGATTGTAATTCAATACAAGTATGTAATAATTTTACAAACCGAATCTATACACATATCATTACATAATTTTTATAAATAACATTATTTTCAATCAGATGTTCATATACAGGAAGATTTTTAAAAAGAGTCCACTCTTGTATTTTCAAAACAGAATTAAAATAAAAAACGCGAAGGTGGTTATTATTGGTTCATTTTTAGGAGGAATGAAAATAAAGAAATTTTTATTCGGGGACGTCTTCATTGTCAAACAGGGGCTAGTTTTTTAGCATGAAACTACGTATTTTTTGTAACAAATTATTGTTCTTTAAAACATAAAAAGAGTAACCATTGTTTGCAATTTTTTCTCGTTAACCTTAACTTTTGGCACCTGATTTCAGGTATTTTCAAGTAACAATTTTCCAAGAAAATTTTTAACCATTCTCAAAATAATAATTTGTATACCCTGTGTATATGTTATATATATCAAGGTATTCTAAGTTTAGTCCCAAGTTTGTAAGGTCTAAAAATATTGATGCTAGGAACAAAATTTTGAAGTGTTCATAAAATCACCTAATAAGTCCATTTCTTGTTGTCCGTCTGTATTCCCGATAAATAAAAAACAAAAAGAAATACCAAGCTGAAATTTTTATAGCGTGCTCAGGACGTAAAAAGTGAGTTCGTAAATGAGCAGCATAGGTTAATTGAGCTTGCGGTCCGTAGGACTCATTGTGAACAATTACATATAAAGCTAAATTTTAAATGTAAAAAATGTGCCTTATAAAAAAATAAACAACTTTTGGGGTCCATTTTCTCCAAAACTATATAAGATAGAGAGTAGGTAGCTTGCAGGTAGCTTCAATTAATGGTTTTGTGAAACATTCTCGAAAAACGAAAGAAATTCTAGAAAAAACATTCGATAGTTTTTGAAAACCAAACAAATGGCCGCCATAATTATGTTGGTTCCTTAAAATCTTCTAATTTATAAAATAAAAGAATAAGAAGTTTTATAATTTTCCATTTCGTTTTCCAATAAACGATTTTTTTAAATCATCCTGTATAAGTACCATACATAAATTTATTTATTCATTCGTTTACCGAGAATAATATACAGATTGGTTTCACAAAGACGAACGCAATCTATATTTTAATGGACAGTATATGGTCTGATCCAGTAGATATGAAGTACAGATTTTCAGTATTTTAACAAATATTACAGTTTGGTAAAATACAATTTTTGATGAGATGGAAATCTCTATTGCCCCTTACACATACCAGTATTTGAAGCAGCAAGCCAGAAAAGCTCATCAAACCCCAGAAAAGGGACCTGAGATATTTCCCTAGAAAATAGTTCAATTTACCATGTATTGAAAAATATATTAAGCACAAATCATTCGTCAGTTGTCAAATTCTCACTAGACTAACTGTAGATATGCATCGTTTTCGCATAGTTTTGACCACAATATTACAACCCTTACACAACAAGCACGCCTTAGAATGATAGAATGAGCTCTACCTGCGTCAAAGCTCACGTGCACGTGAACATGAGGCCAATTTTATACCACTAAAAAAAATTTCCGGAGTACAAGTTACAACTTTATTTTTGAAAAACAGCAATGGGTGGCTCAGAGTTCATAGTAAACACTTTTGAAAATTTCCAAAATTAAAAAAATTATGTATAGTATTTTATCCAAGTTGAAATTGATACAAAATGTAGAAAACAGTCGCCAAACTTGGAAATAATAGTTCTACAAAAAAATGTTTTGTACAAAAGGAATTGTATAAGTTCTGATTTGGAATGTGACTTTGATTTTTAAGGTCACTGAAAATTGAACTTGAATTTTTAACTAGTATGAGATACAGGAAAACTACAACTTGCTCTTTTAGTGAAAAAGTGTATTTCGTTTTTATTATTACTGAAACCTACTTTCCGTTATATTCGCCAAGCACAATCAACTGTAATAAGTACTTATATAATATGTAAATAATGAAATTATTGAACTGTTTTTGATACGATTATACTCGTTTAAATTTTGACTGACACTCTGTATGTATACTCATGTAAGTAAAACTATAGCATACACATAGTTATTAAAATACCTTTAAGGTAGTCAATCATTTCTAAAGATATTGTATAGATCTCTGATTGAATCTGATCTGATGTGATCTTTGTAATACACCTGTCAGCTCTCTGATATCATATTATTATTTATCAATTTACTATTTATAATTATTGGATTTTTACCATAAAAAAGGATAATTGAATAAAAACATGCCGATATTCAATGGAAAAAATGTTTTAAATATTTATATGAATCTCATTTTCCCGCAATACTCGTTACTTCGTATTATTGGCAATATATTGACAGTATTATTGATCATATAAGTGAAATACAGTGGAACCGGGCAAAGTGAGTCCTGGATTTATTTTAACATTTTGAATATTAGTATGGGCGAGAACCCGTTCGTTTAAAAACATTCAGATTTTTTCGCAACATCTTGGTTATCTGCTAAATTGACTATTTTAATCTAGCTACTTGGAAAACTGAGTGAGTCTCTATAAGTTAAAAAAACTGAAAAGCCTTTTTAAGTGATAACAAATTCTACACGGTAAAAAATGCATTGCGTTTATTATAATGCTGGTATGGTATAGAAAAAAATCGAATAATACTCTATTTTAATATTGCTGTAAAATCCATAACTATGACGCTATTTACAATGTATGGTCTTGAGTCCCATACTACATTGCAGATGTCGCAATGCTACTTGGCTTTCCCTCTATAATTCTTGGCGCGTTTATCAATATGTATTGTTGAACTACGAACCTATTCAGTATAGATGCAAACACTATGTTTGTCGTCAAACTGCTCGTCACTCTATTATTCTTAATGTATTAATTTTATTAAATATTGCTGGTATGGCATTACTAGCATAAGTGAAATTACAGTGTTAAAAAGCTTGTCAGAAGTATTGTGTAAATCATCACCAGTCAGTTTGGGCCTGACGCCCATGTTGAAATCGACTCGTGCGCTTTGACTGTTGTTCTTGAAACCATACAGTCGAAACCATACAGTATTACGTTCACGCCTACACTTACATAATAATATCGGCAATAAATTTCTTACCGTGCTGTATAAGATTTTATAATTATCCTCTTGATATTACTTCCATCTCTTGTTGTTATAATTATCCACTGTATTGATGAAATGTTGAAGGTACTCAATGACCTCAAATGTAAAGTAAAAAAGAGAATGATGGAATGATTGAAACCTGTTAGTTTAATTTTGCTCCTAGCAACTTGATGATGCAAGAGTTCCCATCTTGAGAGAAAGGACGAGCGGGTCACTGGAGCAGCAGTCAGTTTCTACATTCCTTGTAAATAGAAACATGTTCCCATCGAGCTCTCAAATATTTTCAAATATAAGTAAACAGTGTGTTTGGACAAACACAGAGTTCATAAAATGGTGGATTTCTATCTTATCGTTCTAAGTTCTCCCCTAAATGTTTTGGATTTAATCTATAATTATTTTTTTCTAGTATTGGTAATCATGTGAAACTAAAAAAATGAGATGAATGTTTATTGTTTCAAAACAAAAAACACAATATTTTTCGCAAAAACATATTTTCTTAGAAAAAAGTCATGTTCAGCGAAATTAGTATTTAGTCAATTTAGGTAAACAACATAAAGAAAATACGTTTTTTTCTCGTAATTTTATTTATCAACATTTATTCAGATAGCCTGGAAGACAGATAGACATTTAGAAGTAAGAAGTAAGGAGCTATTAATTAACCTATTTAAGATAAGAATTTATATTTTTAGTAACAAACATTAGAACGCAATTCACACAGTTAGTTCAATTCCACAGCCAGAGTTAAAGTAAATAAATTTACAAGTAAATAACATCTTTTTATAAATTACATTACGTACTTTCTGTTTTGTACATTTATACTTACTTATAGGTAGATATCTTCCACATAAAAGTCATTTTTTTAACTACAGTCTATATCTGAAAGTGTTCCGGATACCATATACTTCATAAAAATTGTCCTACTGCTAGGAAAAAAAACAACCAAAAATATTTAAAATGGGCTTTGCTATATAATACAGGGTGGATCATTTTAATCCTATATAAATAGTTTTAAGCAAATGAAAATGAAAAGATCGCACATAAGTTTTATAACAAAACTGTTTTATTTTTCATCAGGATTTGAAAGTTAAATACAGTTTTAAAAAACCTTTCAAAAAAGAAACAAAAACGACCGAAGAAACAATTTTGATTTGTTTTTATATGCAGAAGTAGAACTAAATCTAAATCAATTCTGGAAATTTTAGGGGGTGGGTCATTTAATAAATAAATGACTTCAAAAGTAGGCATATTCAACATTGGTCTTATGGGAAAATGGTAGATGGATTCTATGATTTCACAGATTTCTCCAAAACTGGTCGGTGGAAATTAAAAAAAAAAACTATTTAAATTAAAGTTTAAACCATAGTAAATTATTGAGGGCAAAACAAAACCCTTTGTGCTCGATTAATTAAGATGTATGAGCCCGGTAGTGGGGACACAAATTAAAAAAATTTATATATTTCCAATTTTGATGGTGAAATATGTTATAACTTAAGATATATAATATAAGACATATTATATATCAATATTTGCAGTAAATTGAAAATTTTGTTTTTTTATTAGGCTTTCAAATCAAGTCAGATATCGAAAAATTTTATTCTTATTTTTCGTCTACATTCACGAAGTTATAACAAAATTCATCATCAGTTGAAAAAAAGGTACAAACTACAAATTTTTCAACCACAGTTCTAAACTTGGCTTGGAACTCGTACAACCTTAAAAGTTTAAACTTCATTAACAGATATAATGGTGGAGGTTACTGGAAATTAAATGATATCTATCTTATGATTATATTTTGTAATGTACCCAGCGCCTCAATTGCTATTAAGAAATTCATACATTTACTGTTAAATATGATTCTTAATCATTTTAATCCGAAAGATCTGCGGAGGAAGATTTTTCCTGGGATAAAATATAGCTAATATTACCTATTCCCCGATCGTTTAAAAACTGTCAAGCTAGTTTTGAAAAGTAAATCTGATTTAAATGTTATATTAGTCAGAGATTACACTGGTCAGTTCTTGAACCTTAAGTGATTTTAAAAGAATAGAAATTTACAGTATACATCAGGTATTTTATAAAATAAGTGGATATTTATTTCTACTGCATTGCTTATTTTAAAACTGTACCTACTCGAAGTAAAATTAGGACACTACAGATATTTTCATTTCGTGTGAAAAATATAAAGTACAAACTAAATGTACACTATAAGAAATCAGAGAATTACAAAGCATAGATACATACCTACACCTATACCTCCACAGTATACTTTTTTATCTGCTACGGGTCGACCTATGTGATACTTTGGTAGAGGAGGGGAAAACACTAGACCAGACAGCTTTTTTAACAACTTAAAACACATAAAATTTATTACTTTATAATTACTTAGAAAAAAACTGGTGGAAATCTAAACCAAAAAAAAAGTTATTACTTTTATGTAACATCAATGACCTTCAAAACCATAAACTACTCAATAATGTTCCACAGATTTAAGATTTAAATTCTTTCTCTTTCCAAGTTAATCCAATTTTATCATTTGTGTGTGAGGATTTCTGTTTTTAAATTAGTTTATTTTTTCTTTTTATCAAGATTTTTTTTTTTTTTTTTTGAGGTTATTATTTATTTAAGTTGAAAGACTTATTATACCATGTATATATGAAATATGCATAGTATATTAAGTTTAGTCCAAAGTTTGTAACGCTTAAAAATATTGATGCTACAAAACAAATTTTGGTATAGGTGTTCAAAGAATCACCTAATTAGTCCATTTCCGGTTGTCTGTCCGTCTGATCGTCCGTCCGTCTGTCCGTCTGTCCGTCTGTCTGCCAACACGATAACTCAAAAGCGAAAAGAGATATCAAGCTGAAATTTTTATAGCGTGTTCAGGACGTAAAAAGTGAAGTCAAGCTCGTAAATGAGCAACATGGGTTAATTGGGTCTTGGGTCCGTAGGACTCATCTTGTAAACCATTAGAGATAGAACAAAAGTTTAAATGTAGAAAATGTTCCTTATAACAAATTAAAAAACTTTTGTTTGGAACATTTTACCCATTTTACATCACTGTTTACCCACAAGGGCGCAAAATAGGTGCAAATTTTATAGTATGTATTAATATGGGAATATCAGTTATGTGTGTGTGGCTATTTGAGTGGATATCTTTCTTTATTTACGTGACGTCAAAAAACAAACGATTGCGTCATCAACACTGTCTATACATGGTATTTCTACAATTAACTCAGTCAATTGTTTTTTTTCACTTGTTTTTAATAATATGTTCGTTCGCTTTTGAAATCGAATTAAAATAGGAATGAGATTATTGAAATAGACATTAATTGAATTTTAAGGTTGATTTACATTATATTTTTTATTAACGTACTGGGTACATTGTATTCAAATGAGATTATACAGGATGAATTACTTTTAGCTTACGCATAAAGTATCGTACACGATAGTTAATCCATCTTTAAAATCGTAAATATTTGAATTACCAAAATAGTTATCAGCCGATCAATTAGTGGTATCCTTCAACGAGGGTTCCTAAAATAGATAGAAGAGCACAAATTTTTCTAATTATGATTAAAATATCTAAGTTTCATTTTCTGCCAGGCTTATGAAAAAATGTTTTCCAACCAAAGTTTTTTTTGATTTTTTGGGAGCTATTAAACAATTTGAATATGTGTGAACTTTTAAATTATCCTAAGAGTAAGGTAAAATTTTTGCCAAATTATTGAAGTTTTCGAAACAATAAAAATGTTTTAGATAAAATTTTTATAATAAAGAAAAACATACTTGATGAAGAACAATTTAAAGTAGGTACCCTTCTAATTTTGTTAAGCTATGAATATGACTAGATCCGAAATCTAGTTCCTGAGGGTATAGTTCAAATTGAATGTCTGTCATAGATGACTCGCTCAAAAGCTTAAAACTTTTGTATTATATTTCTTCAACGAGAACTTTTTAGGAAAAATGACCCAAGTTAAAGTTGTAGAATCTACAGAATTTCTCTAAGCTAATTTCTCCCTCGCAATTATTGGATTAAGATTTTCCTTATTTATCGATGGGACTATCATTTATTTTCACACAATATATTACATATTTTTGTAGTTGTGTGATATTGTTAAGCTAAAAATAACACATTATTTGTTTACAAAACATGTATTTGGTTTATATGTATGTACCGTGCAATAAACCAAAACTTTTTTGCAATACTGTAGGTAAACAAACACCTTAATACAAATGGGAAAAAAGTTTTAATCTAGAGATATATAATTTGCTTACAAAAAGGTTATGAAATTTTTTTGTTTGATTTGCTGACTAAACTAACTTTACAAAATAAAAAATAAATTTCATCAAAATAGTACAAGTTTAATAAACCTGAAAACACATACCAATTGTCAGAAACGAACTGTTTATTGTTTTTTTTTTTCAAAAACAAGAGAATTGTAATTTATAATACACATTTCATTAAGTACATTTAAGGAAATGTTTTTGTTTGTTATGTATTATAGGAACAACCACGGTGTTTAAAATGGAATCATCATGGGTTGTTACACACATACATACACATACATATACAAATTGGGATAAAATAATTCCTTCTTCTTCGCCTCCTTACCTTCCATTATCATTTATTTACCCAAAAACATTGTTTTGTTGTATTGTACAGAGTAAAGTCAATACAATTTAAGCACCGAGGGCTTTCTCACGAATAAAAGTGTATTTATTGAATTGAGTTGTTTTTGTATATATTTTAAAACAATACAAGTGAAAATAAGAACCAACAGAGTTAAGTGTTTAAATACTTAACACACACATAATTTTTGTGATTATTTAAAATATTGAATTACAGAAAGTACGTCATCCATAGTATCTACAGATTTACATTTTAAATCAATTAGTAATAGTTTTTGGCTAAATTTAAGGACATTGGTTCGAAAGACTACTAAAAACCGCAAAAATGTAGAGATTGATTAGGAAGCAACTAGAAATTATTTAAGAAAACATAAAAAAAAAACTTAAAGACACCACGTCTTGATTTAGATAGATTCTTGAAAATTGCAGAACATGTGAAAATCGAAAGAAAACTCATTATTATGATACAAAAATAATATTCGCATCGTGCGCGAGTTTCGTTTCCATGCCAACGATACACTACTTTAATTATAGAATTGTATGGATGCATATATAATTGTATGGATTTCAGTTATGACTTACATTGAAAATTTAATATTATTGTCTCACAAATTTAAATAAATAATTATGATAATTTACATTTGAAAAATAATATTTGTGCAATTTGATTTCTTATTTTCACAATTTTTAATGCATTAAGTTTAATTAATTAGTATTTTTCAATAATTTTAATTTGACATTTTCTATAACATTAACATGTAAAGAACAGCAAATTATTCATAACAGCGTCCTTTATCCCCAAAATTTTTCACTGGAAGCTCTGGCATCGATTTTATTGTCCATACCATGACTACGCACACAACGAATAGCACTGTAAAATTACATTGCCATTTTCTTCCATCGCTTCCATCAGATTTACATATACATAACGTCTGCTATTCTAAAAAAATTTTAGTAAACAAATCTAAATGCTTAAAAATAATAAGTAAAAAAAATATTAAAATCGTAAAATTAATGATAACAAGCGTGCAGCGCTTTTCATTGATAAATAAAAATTACTTACTTTTATACTGTTTAGCCCTTGTTAGTTGAAACGTGCGTGGTATGTTTCAAGATTTGTTTTTTAAAAGTTTCAGAAAAATAAATAAAATCAATTCTAACGAAAATTTAAATTTCTACGGATTCCTGAAAAACCATGAACACATAAATGAAAGAAGAAATTATATGAAAATAAAATGAAAAACATTTTATTTAAATTAATTTAAATACATTTGATTTTTATACCCTGTATATATGAAATATCTGTTAAGGTATACTATGTTTAGTCCCAAGTTTGTATTGCTTAGAAATATTGATGAGACGAACCAAATTTTGGTAAAGGTGCTTATAAAATCAACTTATTAGTCCATTTGTCTGTCCGTCATCACGATAACTAAAAAATAAAAAGAGATTAATTTTTATAGCGTGCGGTTATTAGGTCGTAAAAAGTCAGTTTAAGTTCGTAAATGAGCAGCATACGTCAATTGGGCCTTGGCCCAACTCATCTTGTAAACCCCAAAAGGTAGAACAAAAGTTAAAGTGTAAAAATGGTCTCTACGCAAAAATAAGCAACTTTTGTTTGACTCAATTTTTTTTAAAAGTAATGGTTTTCCCGTGAGAGCGCAAATTAGGGCAAAATTTTTTATCCAATTTCTCAAAAACTATAAAAAATAGAGAGTTGAAAATTTGTATGTGGATTCAACTAGTAAGTCTAGTTAAAGATTTTGGAACGAAAGAAAGAATTAAAACGAAAGAGTGTTTTTAATATTTCGAAAAAATTTCGGAAACAATAATAAATGGCGGCCAAAAAACCACCATAAATGACTTGGTTGTATAAACTTTTCTAATTTATTAAAAATAAACACTGATGATAAATACTGTCCATACAGGATATTTCAATAATTAACTCAATCAATTGTTTATTTTCACTTATTTATATATAAATTAAATTTCCCATTTTTATCTCCACGTTTTTTTTTCTACTAACTTTGGGTGTTATTTAATCTTTAAGGAATTGTGGTAAATATTATTTACCCCAATATCTTAACATTTTTATACAGTCTTATGAGTTTCATTATTAAATTAGTGAAAGTGCCTTCAATAATAAAAATTTCACTGTAAGATTACACACACATTTATAAAATTCGCCATCATTTCTTTATCTTTTTTTTTTTTTTTTTGAAGAACATCTTTTGTCTGTCAAAGTGAAGACAAGAGCGTCTAAAAAAGCACTTTTGTAGATGTTGAATGCATGCAAGAAATACGTTTGTACAACTTTGACTTAAAATACAATTCATAGCATTCATAATATTCACCATAGAATACACTCGGTTTTTTTGAAAAATTTAGTCACAAAAATCACAATAATGAAGTAATTAAATATGGATTTCAGTTTAAAAAATATATCATTTTTAACTATAAAATATAAACAAATTGGCAGTACATAGTCGGTGTGGTACTGATTTTGTGTGAGTGCGACCCCCATAGTCCACACGACTAACTTCCAAAAGGGAGAAAAAACATAGAATATTCTTCAAACATGTACTGCAGCTTATAATGGAACGATCATTATCTCCATAGATAAATGATATCCTTTGTCCACTTTTCAGATTCTGTTTATTCAGTTTTTACCAATTTTTTTATTACCATTAAAAAACGGCTCAACTAATTCTGCTGAAATTAGTTCTCTTTCAGTTTTTAAATACGCGATTACGCGTCGAATAAGCCCAGTCAATGCCAGAACGGGTTCGCGAGATAATCGTGGCGAAAGAATCCGAGAAACGCACATACGCACAAACGTACACACATACAGACATCACATTGCAAAGGTTTGATTCGTTTTATTCGTGGCCTCGAAACCCCGGAAATATGTAAAACTGGAGATTTTCAAAATCGGCCCCATTACCTTAACTTCATCTGGGAAGTGGATAGAATGGATATAAAATAAAGCTTAAAACAATACGTATGCGTCTATGACCATAGCTGTTAAAACACAGTATACAAATGATATATCTTTGCTCTGTTCTACTCAGAGAAGGGCGAAAGTTGTATCATTTATGTAATATGTATTGCATTATAATATGCCTTTAAAAAATGATATAGTATTATGTAACTATGGCATCAAAACTGCGTACTTATTTAAATTCAAAAGAAAAAATTTTTACTTTTAGATTTATAAAACTGAAAATTTTTTTGAAAACTCTTTTTTGCATAAAATAAAACTTGTTAAATTCCGATAAAATTTCTTTTAAAATCTATGAATTTATTCTGTAAATCCTTTAGTAACCCTTAACCCCAGGGAAACCAGAATTTCCACCGAACCCCGACCATTGTATCACACCGAACTCATAAGTATTGCATTTCTGAGGTTTAAAAAAAAATCTTCGGGGTACTTGGCTTTATTTTACTTTTATTGAGGTAAAACCAATTAATAATTTAAGCATTGAATATGGAGGTAATATGATGTCCACCAACATGTTTTATTTAAAATCAACTTTCGAAAATTTTTTTTAGATACAGAATTTATTGAAGTTAATTGTCCTTTCAATTTAATTGTAAATGATTTTTCAATAATTCACAATTGTCAACTTTAATAATGAATTCAATACATCACTTTCAATAAATGAATTAAAACAAAAAATATATTGAAAAAAAATGTTAATGAACTTTTAAGATGATGATAGAGTATTGTTTTCGAATTCCATCTGTACATTTTTATGAGTCTTGAAGATTTTTTAAATAAAGACCACACATATTAATATAATAAAAACAGAACATTTTATGGAAACTGTGACCATAAATCACAGTTAACTCGCGTGATTTACATAAAAATTGTAATCGTATATTTTAGAAACTAGAGTGTCAAAAACCTAAGATACATACATAGATAGCGTGCATCCAGTTAGATCTGTGCGTTCTATACCGCGTTTATATCATAAACTCATTAAATATTTATTTACAATAAAGTATCATAGAAAGTGAAAAAATAACAATTAACAGTGGTAATTATTTTAATATCTTCAGCTGACTCTGAGTCGATATTGTATAGCGAATTTATAGGATTTACGAAAATACGTTGCAAATAAAAATTATTTGTTGTTAAAAATACACATATTTTAGTTTTTATGTCTATGTGTCGCATAGAATTTTCATGAATCATTATCCGATTTCACTCGTTCACTCATTTTCACCACCAAATTATACAATAACGACTGTTTTTGGGTCGAAACGTAGCTGAAATTTTTCTTTTTGGTGGAAACTATCTAAGACTGAAATCAATCTAATATTTTTTATTATGTTCTTTCTGTATCATCAGAAATATTTTCTGTTGTTTGATCTTCGAAATTGTTATAGTTTTCATCTTCTTCTTCGTCTTTAAAAATTTTTATGAGTGACATTTGAACTTCTGATATTAAATTAATTTTCTCCAAAGTCATATTTTTGGGGTGACACGAATGTGACCCTGACTTACAACAGCTAGTTGTTGAAAGCCTCAAGTCGCAGTCAATCGTTTGATTAAAAAAAATGTCTTAATAATAAGAATTTAAAAACACAGACAATAAAAATTGAAACAATTGAATGTATTATTAAAAACAATTTAATACGAATTGTAAATAAAGACACACACAACAGTACAATAAATATATAAAAATGGTATTACATTGATATGTTAAGGTCTACATAGGTCCATTGGACCTTATTGTTATTGCAAGATTTATCTGTTTTAATTCTAATATAAATTTGATTTTAAATATATTTGAGGACTTTTACAAAATTATTGAGGTTCCAAAAAAGAAATTGCTTATATGGTTTAATTCCTGGAGACATGTTCAAAAACAATGCCAAAGATATCACCAAATTTTATTGAGTTAAAAAAATGTATCTCAAGCAAATATGTTTTTAACAGGCTTTTAGTAGCTTGGTATTTATCTATATATCTATGTATCGGAATCTTTGAACGTGTTTTTCATCCACTTCAAAACGTCGGATTGAAACTTTGCACACTTATCAAAGACCGATGTTAATACAATAATTTAGTAAATTTCTCCGATTATCCTGATCAGAACGAACATACGCACATACGTACACACATACAGACAAGGTGATGTCAAAATACAGACAGTGTGAAAAGGTTTGATTTGGATATTTCGTCTTTGAAATCGCGGAAATACGTAAAACTGGAGATTTTCAAAATCGGCCCCATTACATTAACTTAAGTTAATAACTTAACTTAAGTTAATAAAAAGTAGATAATAAATAATAGTTTAAAAAAACTAAAAAATAGGTTTTTGTAACTAGGTGAACTAAAAAGTAAAAAATAATTTTCATGGAGTAAAATTTAAAAAAATAGAATGATCGATCGAGATCGAAATAGAAATCATTTTATCGTAAAAAAGAGATTGCTCAAAATAGATTCGAGGATTCGTCTTAGACCTTTGAATATAGTAACTCTTCGTATAATGTTATATTTCCAATTAAATGAATAGTTGATGACAAATTTTTCAGTAATATTCATTTCAAAATATGTATGATAAACTTGACAGATTCTAGACAAATTTTCACGATAACTTTTTTGTTTCGCATTTGATTTATAAATATTCATTTCAAAAGATAGATTCCAATTATCATACCCTCAAATTGTCCTTTTATTCATTTTTGAAATGTTTTTTTGGCGAATCACATTCAGCCTGAATATGTATCTTAAAATCCAAAAGGTGAAAAAATAAACAAGCGAATTTATTCGTGTCGACTGATTTTAAAAATTGCAGCCTTTTAACAAACTTATTTATTAGTATTCCATGATGAATTTTTTGTAAACCACATTGTACACAATTTGCCAATAATTCAAGCAAAGTGCAATGCACTTATTTATATTTTTGTACTTATTCAGAGCATGTAGTATGTACGAATACAATTAATTTATATTAAAAAAGAACTTTTTTTAATGCGTTTATGTTTTTTGTTGCTACAATTGCATTTTTTTAATCACATGGTTTTTATTGGTTAATAGTTTTTTAAGGTAGTACGCTCAACAAAAGTATAATGTTACTGTTTAAAATTAATCGGATCGTTAGGTCGAATTTCATTGTATTGAATTAGTTGAATTTTGTTGGGTTTTGACAAGTGAATAATACATGAATAAATATTTAAAAAAAAAAAAAGAAGAAATTTCGAACTAATACTTTTAGCTGTACTACATTCAATATTTATGTTTCAAGTTACACTGTAAACAACTTTATCGAACATTATTAAGTCTAGTATCATAATATCCAAAGCGAGTACCGTGGACGTTCTACTTTATTGCGTTTATATTTTTGTTGTTTTTATTTATTTTTTGTTTTTAATCAATGTGATATTGATTTTTATTGGTTGATAATCTCTTAATAAAAATCACTTTATTTATTTTGGTTTAACTTGACACTTTTTAATTTTTTCTTTCAAAAAAGGTCATTCCGGTCAACAAATTTTGTTAACAACATTCCTTGTGATAAAATAAAAACCGTTATATTATGAATGTGATACGAAGTCATGTTATCAATAAGACGAAAGGAGTGAAACAGCACAAGCTACATTTACAAATACATTGAAATATATGTATTTTTATTTTCTCGATATAACCGACTTCTAAAAGAAAGGTTCAGAATTTATCAATTTCGTTATAAAATTATCGTTTGCGTTCCGGCTCGATCGCGTACCAAGAAAAAATTTGCTATCTATTTTTTCTCCGACTTTCCGCGTGAGATACCCACTCTTAGACCATATTACCTTTTGCATTATTTAATAGAGAGCTGATCATCATCAATCATTATTCCTTGAGCCATTTTAAGAGCAACATAAATGAAACTGAACATCCAGAATTGAAGTCATGACGTCAAAAGGTGGTTGGCCTAGTTTGAACAAAAAACACACAGCAAATGAAATTGAAAGTTT
Organism: Chrysoperla carnea; assembly: GCF_905475395.1. Taxonomy (NCBI): domain Eukaryota; kingdom Metazoa; phylum Arthropoda; class Insecta; order Neuroptera; family Chrysopidae; genus Chrysoperla; species Chrysoperla carnea. Next base: position 55,392,708 of record NC_058337.1, on the reverse strand, counting down.
AATGATGAAATAATCAAAGTGGTCATCAATATGATCTGTTGTTGTCTGTTATCTTTGCGGTAGCTCCTAAAATATTCTAGGGCAAATTCTGGATGGTAATTGTCTCATCCAAAAAGTTAGGAATCCTAAATCTAGCCAAATTCAAGTAAATAAAAAGTTCAAGATATTATCCAAGTTGAGTTGAGTTTTTGTATTATTATTTTTTATGGATAGAATCAAAAACTAATTAAACAATTTAAAAAAAATTCCGCCCCCAAACGTAAGAACACATGAAATTGAGAACAAAAATAGGGATTACTGATGGCAAGAGAAATGGGGGGTATAACGTGGTAGTCTTTGTTTTTAAAGTTGAAATTATTCAAGTAAAATTTGTTTAGTTGTTGCTAGTTTTACTTTAAAGTTACTTTCTATTTTTAGTGCATTTTTAATATCACATATCGGTTCTATTATTTTGTAAAAATTTTTTTCATATATTTATTATCAGTTATAAGTAATTTAGCAATAACAATGTATGTAAAAGTAATTTAACTGAGAATACAAAACCAATATAAAGTTATTTTTTAATTCAAACGTACAAAAAAACGTTTCAAGCAAAATTTGTAGATGATTTTATCCTTTACAATTTTTATAATAAATGTAAATACAATAATTGAAAGCAAAGAGAGAATATTCTCAATAAACTAATTTTTGCGACCTTTGTTCTTGAATATCTAAGGACGCGCACACGTAGCCATATGTGACTTTTGACATTTGTACTATCAAAATAAGGGTTTGTACAAAAATTTAACTTATTTTGTTAGATTCCGAGGTTAATCACTTTTTTGACTATTAAATTATCGGGTTAATAATGAGAAACTCAGAAATATCAATAATGTTAATACCATTTTGAAAGTTGATCCCAGTTTTTTCCAATATAACCTAGAATTAAATTATTTTGATTTATTTTTCACAAGTTATATCTAAGACAACATTCTTCATTTTTGTTTCAGATCATATAATGGAGCTAACATCACAGTCAGAAAATCAAACTTTACACTTATTTTCACAAGTGTATAAACGAATGTCAATATTATCGCGTGATCCAATTAAACAATTATATTCAGATATCAAAAAATATTTACAAATCTCAGAAACAGATGCTGTCACATTTGCCACAAGTAATTTAGATATAAAAATATCAGTAAATAAATTTTTTACCGATCTATTCCCATTGGTTTACCATCATGCAATCAACACGCACCAATCTGATTTCTCCTTTGAATATAAACTGTGTTTAAAACGAACCATTAATGAACTTCAACCATTTGGAGATATTCCACGTCAAATCGCACAATCAGCGTTTAAAAGTTTAGAAGCGACACGTGTTCTTTTACAAGCATTCGCTGTAGGTGTAGAAATATTAAATGCAACGGATACATTGTTAATTGAAGAAAATTTGGGTAATGCAGGGAAATCAGAAAATGGGGAAGAAAATTCATGTCACCAAGCACTATTAAAGATGACTTATTGTCCAAAATGTCGTGGATTAATTTCACATACAAAACCATGTTCGGGGTATTGTTTAAATGTATTGAGGGGATGTTTAACACAACATGTCACGGAATTAGATTCACCATGGAATGATTACGTAGAAGCAATTGAACGATTAGTGATCGCTGTCAAACAACATAATGTTGGTGTAAACGTTGATACAGTAATTAGAAGTTTAGATGGAAAAATATCAAATGCTATTATGTATGCAATGGAAAATGGTCCTAGTTTAGAGAAAAAGGTAGGTTTATCTTTTTGTATTTTTATATTTATTTACTACCTTCTGTTAACATAAAAACCTTATCAATTTTCTAACATTCATTCCTCATTTAAAACCAATATTTCTGGAAATAACTGAATTTACCTTGGATTTAACGTAAATTACCATGTTTTTTCGACTATGGTACTACTACTACTACGGATTTCGAAGGAAAAACTGTTAATAGTCAAAACAGATTTTAATGAAGCTCAACCCAGAACAATTTTCATTAAACTGCTCTTCAAATAAAAAAGAACAAAATAGACTCACTCCATCCATTTGAGAGCAGCGACAACTTAACTCAATTTTGTTTTGAGATTAAAACACCAATTGAAATTGTATTTAGATATTCCGAGCTATGTAGTAAAAAGGAACTGAAACTGAGAGCTAAAACTTATCACTCTAATAATTAGTCTCACTTGCTAGACCCATTTTTTAGATACGTACTAATATGAACCAGACCTGGTATGATTGGTACATATCTCGTGTGCCAAAATTGAAGCATCAAAAAATTTTCCTAACAGGAATTTTTTATTTAGAAAAAAAAATTATTGCGTTTTTTGATTTTAACGCTAAGATGTCAGCGCCACGAGTAAAAAAATGTAAACTAAAGTTAAATAACTCAACTAATTTTTTCATTGAATGAAAAAGCAAAAGATACCTACTTTATTGTACATTTTAATGTGCTGTACTGTTTTATTGTGAATGGTATGTATATGGTATTTCTGTTAAATATTATGTATCTATGGCCGTTGCAAACCATAGTTCTTTTTTCTAGTAAAATAAGTAACATTCATAGAAATTTTAACCAACATGCTTTTTGACAATACTGTAATACTGGTTAACAATTGTCGTACGAAAAATACTTCTATATACATAAATTTTGACAGTATCTTATTGAACTAGACAAGAAAGTACTCAAAAATATATGTATAAAACTATGACTTTATTCACATTCAATACATTTTCTACCGCTACGGTATCCTTTAAAGGTATAAAACCTCTACGCCGTAAAAAAGGTGAGATAACTTTAAAATATTCAAATATAGAACGACAAACACTCGCAGGTATTAACCTTTCCCATTATTATATCCACCAGATAGAAGATACCTTTTAAACACTTTTTGTGTTTATAAGGAGGTAAAAATACATTTCTCATGATGGTGTTGACACTTTTTTAAATAATAATTAATCATTGTCATTCAATTGTTTATCAAAACTTTGACAGTAGATAAAAGATTATTGTGTATGCGCTATAGATAGCATGGTTGGCTCACTTGTTAATAATAGCACGAAGCATATTGTGTAAAAGATATTGTGTATTTTTACAAAAATTTTATTGTTAATACAAAATGAAAGCCTGTTGAAAATACTGCGGTCGGTATTTTTGATTCAGTCTTAATATTTCGTCCAATTACGAAAAGAACTAATAAATTTTTATTCATAAGGAAACGTCTGGACTGAAACGAAAATGTTAACGTTCTGGTTTTCAAGAAAATTTAAATTTTGAAATTTTGAGTAAGAGAGTTTTCTAAACTAATATCTACGCAGTCTTGGATTTAGAAAAGCAAAGTGATAATTTTGTTTCTAAATTAAATATACCTACTTCAATTTCGATTTCGATATAGTTTATTGAAATTTATAAATATACGCTTCATATTCGATCAACCTCAAAATTCAATGTTTGATAAAAATGATTAATTTTAAAGAATTAAATTTTATGATGTGGGTGGAATCGGTTACTTCGTTCTTATCCAAGCGACGACAATTCCACCGTCAAAGACTAACGCCTTATACCGTTTGACTATTTAGACTTTGGTTGCGGGTTCGATTCCAGGTAGCGGCAGTGTGAACAATTATAATTAATGGGGGCAGTAGAATTGATCACATTGTCGTCGCTTGGATCAGAACGAAGTAACCGATTCCACCCACATCATAAATGTAATTTTAAAATATCAATGTAATTTAATAAATAAAGATTAACAAATAATGATGTGGGTGTCTGTTATAAGGCGTATGTCATAGAAACGGAGCTTAAACTCCATTATTATTATTATTATTATATTAAAAATGCAACATCGAAGAAATTTTCCAAATCTATTCTCTTTAAGTTGTTCATGAACTGAAAATGGAATTTCACTTGATTCAATATAAAGGCGACTGTCTTTGATTTAGATCAAGTAAGACAAAGCATTCAAAAAGCTTAATTTAATGTATACTTATGTATCAAATACAGAGACAGTCAAAATAGCTAGAAATACCCTTTGCTGTCAATGACTTCAGACCAATAATAGATTTTCAGCCCTAGATAACATAATTATGCAAATCAATTTTATATTTCGACATACACATTACATTCATTTATTTTATGCATAGGCAGTCAATAATATGACCGGAAGTGATTCCATTATTCCTATTTTGGGTAAAATTAAGATTTTGACTCCCAATTTGCCAAAGCTTATCCGCGCGTAAACAGAGATGTTTAGTCTTATCTTATCTTATCGATAGATAATCTGACGATCTATTTATTTTTATTCAAAGGAAAAAAATTACCATCCAATGAAAACTTGTTATATACATAGATAGATTAAAAATTTAATTTGAAATCATAGAAAAATTTTCACTTAAAAGAGTGAATATCATCCTACAAATCTCTGAAACGAAAAAAAATAGGTTACTTTTGTTCTAAGTAACTCTCATCATCTCAAATGCTTTAAATGTAGCTTTATTTATGTAGTTAGTTACGTGTGGTGTAAGCAAAAATTAATCTAAGATAGCAAAATTTGCTTTTGATTAATGTTTTCGAAAAATAAAATATATTCAAAATTAGTCATTTTAGTCTAAATACACCATTACTTTTAGTTTGAACCAAAGGTTTGAAAATTTTACCAATCATACAAAAATTGGTAATTTTATTTAGTTTTCTCTTTTTCTAGCATATTGTTTAGTGTGAGATATGTTGTAATTTATTTAAGAATTAAACTAAAAAAGTATGTAAAAAAATCGATTTCGAACTTCTTTAAGAAAAACATTACTTCCTATTTTCGTAAAACAATGAACCTTTCTTAAAAATTTTATCAATGGTTATTAAATATTACATGAGTTCGACAAAATAATTTAAATCATCTACATGAAAATATCAAGAGGTCAGTTTAGTTACAAATATTGCGTGACAAAATTAAATATCAAATTTTTAAAAAACTTTTATTTAAGACATTTTTTATTACAAGTATTGAAAATATTTATGAATGAAAAGGTCAAATTACTTTCTACTGCATATAATTAGGTACTTTTAGAGCGGAACGAATAATAGGTAAATTCAGTGCAAAAATATTGTCGGAAATCGTTCTAGTATATTTTGTGGGGTATTTTTTTAATAATAATCAGGTATATTTATTTATTTTATTTTTATTAAGATTTAATTTTTTTTCTCGTTTATTCGCTATCGGTTTTCAATACATCAATCCATATTGATACCACCAGGGGGTTGAAAAGTTTTTAAAAGTGTTTTCTTTCTTCCTTATGCTTTACAAAAATGTATTTATCTATTATATTATATTTTCCACAGGTCTTAAGATATATAGACAAGAACCTTTTACAGTGGAGAATCCACCCATATGGGCATGATGGGCATGACCATCAGCTAAATATACTAATAATTTAATAAAATTTAAACAACAAATTAATCGCTTCAAATAGTTAGTCCATTGTTCCTAATTTTATACTAAACTCCCATCTCCCATCTGATAATTGTTGGGAGAATATTTATTTTGTTTAAAATCATTTCAAAAATCGAAGAAAATCATAGCCAATCGGTAGAAGACTACTTTCGGAAATCAATTTACATACCCCTATTAGTTTCCGTTTTCAATGATTTGGATCAAATATGTACTACCCGAACTAAATATCGGTATCAAGGGCTTGCATATCGGTATCGAGGTAGTGAAATGAGTGTTTCAGTAAAAAATATTGATCATGTCCATACTCCGGCTCACATTCCATCGATTTTCGGGTGGCTGTGCCTTGCCCACCACTTTTTTTGAGGTCTGAGTCCGGTGAAAATTATCCAAGAATAAATAAAATTCAAAAACTTATGTTTCCATTTTACTGGGTAGACGCTCAGAAACTATAGGAAACAATTGAGTTTGGTTAATGTTTTCATTTCAGTGTAGATTTATAGCTACGAGAAATAATGGATCAGATGCGTTTTTTTGGTCTCTTTAAGTGTCATGGTAAGAAATGCATGGCGTTTATTACAATGCTGGTATGGTATATTGTCGTAAGATCCATATCTAAGGATTTATTTACAATACAGTATTCTAAATAACGGCAAAGTTATGGATCTTACGGCAATATTTTATTGAGTATTATCAGCTACTTACTTTTTGATTATCTGTCCTTATACCATATCAGCATTGTAATAAACGACATGTATTTCTTACCGTGTGGATTAGGCTTCTATAATTATAAGAGATCAAATCTTATTTGACATTAGGCTATATTGAAAAAGAAAAATTGTCTTTTTAATGAGAATTTCTTCGTATTTTGAAATATATTTCCACGTATATTTCAAAAGATATTGAATTTAAGCTGTAACTATGGAAGCTTTTTTCCAAATTTAAATAAAATTATTATACCTATTGTTTATTGTTTTTCTATTTTCTAAAATGGCTATTGGCTAGTGTCTAAAATTCTTAAACTATCTCAAAAATAAAGTATTTTTGAATTCAAACTCAATCGAGCTTGTAGAAACTCAACAGAGTATATCTATTACTTATTGAACATTACACAAATTCCATACTTTACACTTCTAAGGTGTACGCTGTGATTTTTCCAACTATATATTCGACATCGAAATTTTGCACACATCTTAAGTTCTGATGACAACATATTATTATAGACCTTGAGCGTATACTGAAGTGGAATTTCCATGATTCTTTTTGCCTACCTTTTTTATGATTGATAAAAGCCGAGTGTGGAGTTAATGGAAATTGAATTTTTTTAATTCCATGTTTTTCAACGATTTTTTTGTCTATCTTTGTATGTTAAAAGAAATTTATTGATAGCAGACGTCGAAAAAATGACAGGAAGTTTGCAACTGTCAAATAGTGAAACATATCACTCCATTTTCAATTCTTTCTATAATTTTTTTCTACATTCTTCTGAATAACAAGTTCGCACAATTTTCTGAAACTTATCGCTGGATGCAAAAATTAGAGAGGAGCAGTAGATGTATGAAATAATAGGGTTCCATCCCTAAAACGATCCTATTATCCCTTGCAAGTGAATGGCATATTCTCACACTTTACACATGTTTTTATAATGTTGTTGTATTGTATTTTGAGTGTTATGAAAGATGGTTTTTTTATACACACACAAAATTTGAAAAGTATGTCGTCGTCATATGTATGGTTTGTATATGTGTTGGTCTTCTATCTCCATGTCTATTGTTCCGTTGTGTCTTATTGTCTCTTGTTGAGAGAAGTTTAAGGGCTTTCTTCTTACAGTAGCTCAGGTTTGTCCCTACTTGTTGTGTTCTGTGTGCTTGTTAGATATTTCAACTTCAAAACAACGAAGAACATTCTGTTCAGTGTTTTTTTTATTTTCCTTGTATGTATTTTCTTTTTATTCAGTTTTGTTCTCTTTTCTCAAAACAAAAACACATTTTATTTTAAATGACCTTTTCACCACTTATGTATATATTGTATTATACTGCTTGCAGATACTGTGTTTTTTATCTTTGTTTTTTCTGTGTTGTATGTCTACAGAGAAATATATTCTCATCTAATATATATCTATCATGCAATTAGGTTGTATTAAATAGATAATAAATTCTTTGCATCTTCATTCGCGTGGTGGTGTTTAAAACTGTAAAATAATAAGACCTATAAATGACCTATAAATGTAGTTGATTATTTAAAATCCCTTTTTTATACGGCATAGTGTGCAGCCATCCCGATTTAAATTGTTTATATTTTTAGTGGACGACATATGTCTAAAACAAATAAATGAGATTATACACTGAAAAAAAATTATTAATATCAACCGATATGAGGTCGTCTCAACCTCATTGCGAGATCAAATATGGCGAATGGTGCCATGAATGTGATACAACTACCGTACAGGGTTGAGTGGTGAAGTTGACACAAACACTTAAATTGTTTGTATGAAAGATTTCAAATATTGTTGTCCTGAAATACAACATAGTTTTAAACAATATTTTTTTGATTGGTTCTACCATTTATAGATATTATAACAAAATACTGGTGTGATTGTCACAACCACATGCGCAGGCTCATTATGTTTATTTTTAAAACAAAGATTTAGATCCACTGCTGTACCAACTGCGCTATCGATGGTTATGTTATATGTACAAAAATATCCTATATATCCTCTGTCGATTCAAACAAACAATCTTCATGTGGTTGGCTCAACCCCAAATTGGTTAGACATAACAGGTTAGACATACTATATTTAAAGCAAACCTAACGAAATGTTATTTTAATTTGTATATTCGCTTTATTTACACGATTATATATTCCAACTAAGAACAATTTTATTTTCCATCAATAAAATGCATGACTTTAAACTAAAATCAATCTTTTTCATAGAAGTAATGATTTTGTATATTTAACTTCAGTGATTTTGTATCAATGAATTCATATTGTAAATTTAATCCCATTCTATTGTAAATATAAATATTTGTAATTGTTCCAATCATTAGGAAATTGTTTGAAAGTATTTTTACTTTATTTCAATATGAAACTACGAGATGAGGTTGTCATTATTTTAATTTTTTTCAGTGCAGCAGTTTCTTGTTATTTAAAATGTATAATGAAAAATCGTTCTTATTCAGGGGCCCTACTTCCTAGATGGTAAGAAATGTGTGGAAGCTTTAACAAATTCAAATAAAACTTCAGATAAACCTAAAAAATGCGATAAAGTAAAGGAAATCGTTGTTTACTGAAACGTTTGAATAAAGAAGAAAGTAAATTTCACACCATAATTTTTTTTTTAATCTATTAATAATTTTTGTCCCTAATAAATCAAAATAATATTTTAAAAGTCACAAATAATGTCCTAGTAGTTATCTTTTTTTGTCCAAATTCCGCATATAATTACAGAGAACCAAAATAACAAAAAAAACAAAATTTGTTATAAAATATTGTTTTTACAAAATTACTATATTAAAAATATTTTTATAATAACTAGCTCCGTTTCTATTCATTATTAATATTAATAGATACTTTTAACTATGTTACTGTACATGGATAGTATGTACTAATTCGTTTTTATGAGGTCCCTTTTTGAAACGATATCATCCCATTCATCGTTTGTTTAAATGTGCCCATCAAAATATTTACAAATTATACGGTAAGACAAATAAGTTTTTGGTACCTGGTTTTATATTTCAAATAATTATTTATTCATATTCATAAACATCGATAGATTTTTTGGAAGATTTGACTGACGTTTTATCAGCTTTTATAGCATTTTAGTTATAATGTTTGAATCATATTTTGCGATCAAAATTTCGACTAGATTTAATCAAGGATCCCCATAGTTCATACAATGTTCATTCAAACGCACAATATTGCTATACAATAACACGCTTTTATTAGGTTGGTATATAATTATTTATCTATGTAACGAAATAATTGGAACGAAATTTTAAATATTTCGACGAATTTTCAAATTTTTATTTTTAGAATATTAAAATAAAGAATATTATTAAGTAAAGAATAATAATATTTCAAGGTTACCTGACTGAAAGCTTCGGAAAAACGGAATATAAAGCATCTATCAATTATTAAATAATCATCTATCTAACTAGTAAAACCAAATTTGAAATCAAATTTGCTCTTTTTACTTTCTTCCATCATCTACATGATGTAAGTTTTAAACGCATTTGAATGGAAAAAATATATATAATGGGATTAAAAATGATGAATGATAAAAATATTTATACAAATTTTCGGTCCAATAATTGTGTTCATACTTAAAAGTCTAACAAATACCTATCATGTTATCAAGCGTAAAAAATAAAGATAACTTTTTCTCTACTGATTATGAATTTTTTTTATCTCAATTTTTTGCCACTGTTAATATCTCTTTTTGTTTGATATTTTTGCCAAAGTAGATTTTTTGTTTGTTTATTTTGTCATGTTAAATATGTCTCATGACACGTTAAACCTTTTTATTTTCTATGTAACCTATCAATCAAAATTCTTTTTGATGGAAGGTGCACCGTATATTTTAAAAAGAAAAAAAGAAAAGTGAATGTAGATTATTATCGTAAATTTGTTTCGATTTTTCGGTTTTCTATCTAAAAATTCGCATATTTAGGAACAGTGTCATTTTATGTTCGTGAAATTTGCTTGAAAATTATTTATTTTCGAAACTATCCTCCTCGGTTTCCATTGAATATATTCTTACAGATTATTTATATATTATTGTATATTTTTATAATTAACAAACTAGTGGGGAATAAAAAATATACTATAATTAATGAGCTGCGCATTTTTTTCACTTATTTAGGTAATTTCTACATGAACACAATTTTATTTTCTGCAACTTTGTTATTATAAACATATCTGTTCAACTAATACATAAAATAATTAATCGGTAAACTAATTGAGTATGGAAACAATAACTAACGAAAATTTATATCAAAAATAAAAAATATGACTGAATTGTATATGTGAACGTTTTTCCAATTTTAGTTAGTGTAGGGAAACTTAAGGTAGTACTATCGGTAATAGACTTTGCATTCAGAATTTAATGAAACTTGGCATAGTTGTCCATTGTTAAATCATAATTAACCAGTTAAATTTTTAGGGGCCTTCAGAGAACTGCCCCTTTGCATCCTTTCTGAATGCAAAGGTAATAGACTTTGCATTCAGAATTTAATGAAACTTGGCATAGTTGTCCATTATTATATCATAATTAACCAGTTAAATTTTTAGGGGCCTTCGGAGAACTGAAAATCTGAACGTCCAGTTTTGTGAAATAAACTAAAATCTGTGATTTCCCACGAGGATCAATGTTAAATATCTTTTTTTCAGTTCTCTGAAAAGTAAAAATTTGTCTCAGATCGCATTTTTATTGTCGCCCGAGACGAAACCGAGGTTGCAAACATGAGATCTGAGACATTTTTTACTTGCTCCCGTGGTGGGTATACTATTTTTCTACTCGGCAGAGGAGGAATACCAGCAACTTCGTTTACCACAGCGGGACTAAAGTTAGCACTCTCATCCCAATTTTCTTCATCGTCCTAGTTTTGATCGAGACTTTATCATCGTTTTTTTAAATGAAAAGTCTTTTACCATAGATTTCATTATACGAGCTACTTTCTTATTTTTTACTCTCGCGGCCACAATTTTTACCTGATTCTATAAGAATGAAGATTGATTTTAAAGAAAGGAAGGTCTTCTGCTTAAATTTTCGTAATAGCTACATTTCGTAATAAAAATCGCTTTCTTTAATCTCAATAATCAAAATATAAAAATAATGACTACAAAAAATTTAGGAAAAAAGACATAAAATTTATGACATTATGAAAAAATTATTATAAATAATGACAAAGTATTAATTACATGTTTTTATATTTGTGTAAAAAAAAAAAATTAAAATAATTAATCGATTTATTTAAGATAAAAAACGTACAAAGAATTTTTAAACAATAATCATGTTAGAAAAATAAAAAGCTATATTTAAAAAAATTAAATTACCATAAAAAATAAATAAAACTTCTTAAAAATGACAATAAAAATATTTATTTTATATTTTAAAAGTGGACAACTTGTTTAACATTTGTTTTTATTTTATTAACACGTTCTGTTTATTATTTAATTGTTTTGTTAAGGGTGCGAAAAATTATTATTTATGCAAAAAAAAATTAAATTCATGAAAAACTTTTGTTGTCCTATGAATTATAAATAAAGTTTTTTTCCCTTATAATTTAATTATTAATAATCAGAAAAATTATTTTATATAAGTAGAAATTAGTTTCAAATTAATTTGAATATTGTTGATATTGTCGTTCACCACTATTTGTTAGGGTAGTTGTGCAAATTTTGACTCCTCTAACTAAACTAACTAAAAAAATTACAATATTTAATATCATAGTATGTCACAGCACTTTGTACTGTTACGTGTACAAACATGATAAAGATAGCTAACATAGCACAACTAGGCCTGGTATATAACTAATGGCACATGACATACGTGGTTAAGGCGTCTGTCTAGTAAACACAAGCCGGTTCGCGGTTGTTCGAACTTCACCTTGGCTCATAATGTAGATATCTTATTCGTTCGAAAACTTAGAGCAAATGGAAAAACTATATAAGTTTAAATATGTGGTTATCCCAGGTACGGATCGGCAAGCTTAGGAAAACTTTATTCTCTCTAATCTTTCGCTATGAAATCAGTACTGTTTTTAACAAGGCTTTTTATTTCCTTAATATCTATTTCCGTTGCTTCTTCCTATTTTGTCCTAGCTCTGATTTTTTTTGATTACTCGTGCTTCGAGATGACTGTTGTAATATGCCTTGGAAAAATGAGATAAAAAATGGAATTTTCCTATCCCTACAAGTGAAAAAAGAAAAAATTTGAAAAATTCAATTTTCCATATTTATCCTGATGTGAAAAGCTTTAATATATTTGTTTTCTATATATACAAAAGAAGAAACTGACTGATAGATCAACGCACAGCTGAAACCCCTGGGTCTTGAATCATGAAATTTTGTACACATGTTCCTTAAATGACGTAAGTGTGCCTTAAGAAGGGATTTTTGGAAATGCATCCCTAAAGGGTTCAAATGAGAATTACAAGTTTGTATGAAACTTGGTCAATTTTGAAATTCGAAATGTAAAAAATAATAAATGAACTCATGGTTTCGCCTCAAGACAAGTTTACTTTGGGAATATTTTCTAAAAATTCATCCTACGAAGTGGTAAAATAGGGGATGTGAGTTTATATCTATCCTTATCATTTTTGAGGTTAAGCGAGGGTAAGCTAAGCGAGGATAAGCGGGTTGAAGGATATGGGTGTTCAACGTTGGAATTGTCTATATTGTGAGTAGTATATAGAGCACATAAGTGAGATAAGGTTAGATTCTCTAAATGAAAAAAAAATTCACTAAATGAATCATTTTTGGAATTCATTGAAATGAATCACTATCACGAGCGAAGCTGTGGGCAAAAGCTATAATATTATACATTTATAATATTATTTATACTTTGAACATTAAGATTTGGTAAAGATCGCAATTTTTGTTTTTCTTTATATTGAAAATAATTTATAATCGCTTTTTAACCGACTTCAAACAAAAACGGAGGAGGTTATCAATTCGACTGTATTTTTTTTTATGTTTTTACCTCGAACTTTCTACTGGGTTAACCGATTTTGATGATTCTTTATCTGTTTAAAAGCTAGTGCTTCCCGTGTGGTCCCATTTCATTTTGTTTCAGTTTCGACAACGACATCCATGGGAACGCGATAAAAGTCTTAAATTGGCATTAAGTATGCACGGCAAGAGGACGAATAACTCAATATCAAGCCAACCGATTTCAATGATTCTGTTTTTAGTGACAAATTTGTTAGTGTACTTCAGATTCACTAAAAATCACAAAATAAATAAAAAAAAACATTTAACAAAAAGAAAACCGACTTCAAAAGAAAAACTTTTCCAAAATAAATTAATATGCACTAAAAAGTAAAAAATAACGATAATATTATGTGGTTAAAATCATTGTTATTTTTGGAGTCGGTGTCAGCCAAGCTAATGTAGCAAACGGTTCTGTAAGAGTTGTTTCCTTGGCTGCCACTGACTCCAAAAATAACAATAATTTTAACCACATAATATTATTGTTATTTTTTACTTTTTAGTGCATATTAATTTATTTTGGAAAAGTTTTTCTTTTGAAGTCTTTTTTTTTTTGTTAAAAGTTTTTTTTTTATTTAACTGTGAAAATCTGAACATGTTAATCAATTTGTTCAGAGTAATAATAGGTTTAGGCATTTCGTGGATCACAATCAATCTAATCCCTTAGGGTCAGTTGAATGAAACATGTTTTAATGTTTAACATCATAAAAAAATTTTATTTACACTTTATTTCTGGTTGCTCTATAAAGATAAACTAATGATTTGCAAAATGTCTGAAAATATTTTACGCATTTTTTACTGCTTCTATAGATATCTAGACAATCTAGTTATTTTACCGGTACCGGTGCCATAAAAATTCTTGAATAATTTTTATTTTCCAGTTTTATATTTAATAATAAATAAAAATCAATTAATTATTTTAATTGAGGAAACAGAATGATATTAATATTTTTTTAAATTTAGAGACAAAAAAAAGAATTTAAATAAATAATTTTTGAACTTATTATTAATTTCTTGTTTTAGGTGATATTTAAATGAGTCAATTGAGCGTAGGGATCCGTTGCAAATTGATATCGTTGACACTTGGTTCAATAATATTAATTTATGGATAAATCAGCTATACAATAAGAATTTTTTCTTCTTCATCTGAATTAATTTTGTAGTAATATTTAAAAATTTACAATGTTTTCGAAAATTAATCAATAAGACTTTAAAGTTAATCAAAATTTAAATATCAAACTATCTTTTTTTCACTTCCGTCACGTATACATATCGTACATTTTGCAAATATGCAAACTTGATTTGAGTTCCTGATTCATGTTATATGATTATGAGATACGTCGAATTTTTGAATACCAGAAATTAACCAACCCTTCTCAAAAAGTGATGGTATGCGTTTTAAAGCATGGACAATTATATAACGCATAATAATTTCTAATTGGCGTACGCAATTATAGTTTGCAGAAAATATTTATCTTTTGTGGGAATAATTTTTAAGACGAATTTTTACATGAAAAATTGGTTTCGTATTTACAGGAACTTATGCCAAATGTTTAACTAAATAAAAGTGAAGGTTTTATAGCATACTTTTGGCAAGATCTTAGCGGAAATTTATAAATTATAACCTATAAGGTTTATATATAATATATCAACAAGAATCCCTTTGAAAATTCAAGTAAGAAAAAATTAAACACTTGCTATGCCCATCGAGCCTTATTTACTTATATATTATTAAAATTAACAGAAGAATCTTATATAATTCAATCCAAGAAAAGTTTTGATATTTTTACAGTTAATTTTACGTTTGAGAGCTCTATCATCATAGTTGATTCCTACTCTTTGGAGCACATGCAAAATATCACCCATCTTGAAAACAAAAATGTGACTTTTTTACTCTTTTTGTTACATTTGAAAAGTTCAAAAGGCAAATGACCAATGTTTTTATATATGTTTTAATGTATTTATTTATTTATTAACACTAATTTATGTGGGTGTTGTTTGAGTAAACGAGTTATTTTTGTTGTTTTATTCTTGTTTATATAAATTTTGGCTTACCACAAAGCTAAAGCAAGCCAAGTAGAGATGAGACAGACTGATAGACAATTCAACTTCTTCATTTATTTCCAAATACAGTAAAACTTTCTTTCAAACAAGTTTTTTTTACTATTCTTTTTTTATTTTATAATTTCTGGTTTTTATATGACAATAAAAATTATTTAATTGCCCTGCGGTTTATTTTGTGGGTCATCATTTATTATAATACATCATTATTAACAACGAAAAAAAAAATGGTTTTGTAACTTTATTAAAATGTCTTGATTTTAATTAGATAGGTGGTTAATTTATTTAAGCCATTTTCGATCTATATTTTATCAGTATATAATTAAGAAATTGTAGCATGAAGTTTTTCTTTCATATTACTACAAAAAATAAAAATTCAAAATATTTACCTTTTGTGATTCTGGTGTACTTTTCCTAAAAATTTCTAAAACTTACAGTTTTTTTTCATTTCAAAATTATCACATTTTTGTTGCTTAACACTATCAACAGAAATAAACGTTATAAAATTTGCTCACTTTTGAGAATATGGTTATCAATTATCAAAATGAACTTTTATTGGATAAATTTTCGGGCCTAAATGTACTTTTTATTTCACTTAAAGAGCTGTCCAAGATTCATAAAATGGAGTACGTGAAACATGTTTATTGAGTCATTTATATCTCGTGTCGATATATCTTCGTTGAAGATATTTATGAATATCCACTTCCTTGATATCTTGTAGATTTTGGAATCGCATCTAAAAGCCAAAAGCTTTTACAGGTGCTTATGAAAGTTTTTGGGACTTTGGGACTACTATGCCACGTAATATTTCCGCGGAAGTTTATCCTTAAAAGAAATTTCAAATTGTTTTATTTCAATCTTGGGATAATAAATAATGAATTCATCAAAATTAAACGAAGAGTCGTGGTTGGTTGCCATTGCCATCAGAATTCGAAAATTAAAAGTAGTTCCCAATAAAATGGAGTAATACTAAATAAAAATCAACCACTAGAATATCAAAGAGACATCGAGAGTTTCAAAGGACATCGATTTTTAAGATTTATTTCCATTTCTCGTCTATTTTCAATTAATTTTTTGAAATAATTCTCTAGATAGTAGAAATACCTTTAACATACTTGATGCGGTTCTCATTATAGAAAATTATGATTTAATTATTAATGGCTGGTCTTATTTAGAAAAAGATATCCTGATTCCTGTCTGTAAAAAAGCAGACACCATTGTAAACGTTTGTAAACGGAATTTTAATTTAAAACTTAAAATACGCATCAACATTTTTTGAAATTTAGAATACCTTATTCTTAAAAAAATTCTCAAGTCAAATAATAAGTTTTAGTTCTTAATTTGTTGTTAATTAATATTATTTGAATAATTATTCAAACAATTAATATAATACCTAACTTATTAAAGTAAAATAGAACTAAAGTAAGTTAAAATACATAATGATTTTTAAAGAAGTTGCCACCTTTCATAAAGGGAATGAAATGTCAAAAAAATGGAAAGGAAGTATCAAGTCATTTTTACGGGGAAAGAAAATATAGTGTTCAGTTTTTTATGTCTTCATGGTCAAACACGTTATAATATGACAACGTTCCTTTTTTAAATGAAACCACCAAACCAATATTTTTGTATGGCACCCGATTTCAGGTATTTTTAGGTTCAAAAGTTTCCACCAAGAAAATTATTAACCATTAAATCCTCAAAATAATAATTATACACATTTTTTTCTTATTGAATAAGAATAAATGGTAAAATGGTATTTTTTGTTGCAAAGGATAAGAAACTGTTAAAAAGCGGTTCTGTTAAAAAAAAGGAAGCTGACTACTATTTATCCATCAAGTTCTCATATAAAAAAAAATTAAAAACTGTATTTTCATTCTACCTAAAAGCGTGACGATGGCGATAAGTGTTTTCGAAAGATAAGGATGGGAACTTTTTTTAAAATCAACCTTTATAAGACGTATAATTAATTGCACCTTTTATTAAGCTTATTCTAAAATTAATATTTAATTGTAGAACTTGTGTCGTTAAAGATGCGATATTAATAACTACTTAAATATACGGCATATGTACGGAGTGTGTATTGTAGAAACAGGTTACCGCTAAAAAAGAGAATGAAAAAAGGGATCGTTTTCTCTTTTTGTCTCGCAGTGTGACAAAGCGTGAAAATTAATATTTTGAATTATTGTAGAAACACGTGCATATCTTATTTCATAGAGGTAATATAAGACAGGAGAAGACAGCTAGCTATACGCGTACTTTTTTTAGATCTCTCTCTATAACGATCAACCGTTTGGATGGCCACATTACAGTTCTATGTAATTACTTTTATGGTATTGTATCAAAAAGAACATGGTAGATTGGCTTACTTACTTAAAAATATTAAAATTAAAAATCGTAATTTTTAAAATGTATATCACGTGATCTAAAACGCGGGTAAGCTCTGCTGTGATGTCATAGCGGTATGAGTCATAGACCATCAATTAGTTCAGTTTAGACAGCTGGGTATAATGTATACATAGATAATAAGTATTTATATTTATTATAACCAGATGTCTATAAATATATCTGTCAAATTTATTTGTGTTATTTCGTATAGTGATACCCATATTACGTCATCAAATTGGATGACCGCGTTTTTTACAGTTTAAAAAGGTTTTTTTTTTTTTTTTTTATATTTATTATACTGTATTTTCAACAGATAATGTTATTAAAAAGGTTTAAAATTTAATTTTTTATAAAAGTTTTTGGCAAGAAAGCGTGTGTATTTTTCCGAATTAAAACTTTGGTGGCTTTTTATTATCAAAATCAACATTTTCAAGTACTTTTTCAAAAATAATGGAATACTTTATTGCAAGCTTTTCAGGTTAAAGCCTATGCTATAACCAACTATAGTGTTATATTTACTGTCCTTTATTTTTTCAGTCATAAATAATTAAATATACAAGAAACTTTTTAGCCGAATGACTGTTAATTGGTCTAATCTCCAGCATATGTAGCTTGATAAAAGACTGCAATCTTGTTTATTTATAACTATGTACTTAAACAAAAGTTCTTTCATCGAAAAGGATGTTAAAAAAATGCAATTCGTCATGTAGTATGCAAATGTACAATGGTAATAATAAGACAAGGAAAAGTAGAATTGATAGTATAAATATGGCTTTATAATAATTATAGTTAAGTTTTCAAATAGTTACACAAACGACAAGTTTTGATTGAAATATAAATTTTGTAATAATATTTGTATTACAAATGATTTACTATAAATTAATTATGAATTCAACTGGAAAATTATTATTTAAACAATCTAATAATATAGGGAACTTTCATTAAGTCAATTTCTAATCATCTCAGTATAACTATTCAAAAAGTTTTTCCTATTCGAATAAAATAGCTTTGAGTCATCAACTGAAAGCTTTGCATGCTGACGTAATTGGTTTATATAAAGTGCATAATTATAAAAACTAATGATGTAGGTAGATGTCGGTAATCATTTCATAAATAAAAAAATTACCCTTTCTTTTTTTTACCATTAAAAATTTTGAATGGTAAACTTAGTGAAAATTTAATAAAACGTCATTCATAAATCTAGGACCTACATTAATGAATTTTCGATTCGTTTTTAGAAAAAATAAATAGTAAATTTCTATGATTTAATTCAATCACATAATTTTGAAATAGTCCGTCCTCATATTTAAATCAATTGATAAAAACTTCAATTGAAATGAATTAATTTATTTTTGAAAAATGCAAATTGAATGTATTTATTTAACCCTTAAATGATATTACCATAAAAATAAAAACTTTATATTTTGTGAAATATACAAAAATTTAAATGTATGAATAAATAGTAGGTATAGTAGTAGTCAATAGAACATATAGTAGTAGCCAATTATGATGAGTATGGTGAATTAATACAAAGTGGGGTATAAGTGGATATACAATTATAAAAAGTAAGCTGAAAAAAAGAAGAAAATGTTCTTTATCAAATTTGGATCTGGGCCTTAATTTACGAGGTAATAAACTAAATCAATTAATAAAAAATATATTGATCCAAATAAAATTCATCCAGTAAAACACCACTTAAATAGATCATGTGTTTTATCATAGTGTTGAGGAGTGACCTAAACGCAAAATTACTACAAAACAAAAAATCTAAAACCGAATCAGATACATCGACTTACAACTTCAACGTTACGATCGTATGTGGATTTCTTCGTATGCGCTCCAGTGATCAGTACACAACACACAACGCATATTGTGGTTTGTCTGTTAGTGCACTGTCCGTTTTGATAAATTCTTGCTAAGGTATGATATATACATGCGATAAGTTGCGTACAAAACTTAATTTACAAAAAAAGGAGTGTAATAAAAAATAAATTTTTATGGATTTTTATAATGATGTAAATATCCAACAAGTTTTTTTTAACTAATTTTGCGTTTAGGTTACTCCTCCACACTATGATAAAATACATCATCTGTTTAAGTGGTGTTTTATTGGATGAATGTATTTTTTATTACTTGTTTTGCTTAATTATCGCGTAAATTAGGTCTCAGAGCTAAATTTAGTAAAGAGCATTTTCTTTTTTTTTCGGCTTATTCAGGAAGTGGAGAGGTCCGCATTCAATTGTCGAACTTGCCCTGTATGGTATTTGCCTCATTTCTATACTGTATGGTATTTGCCTCATTTCTTTTCCTTATTATTTGGCCGTAAATTCACCTGGTACCTAGTAGATCCTTCATAATAAAGAATCTCAGCTTTTGACATCATAATGATAGTTAAGATTTTATATATAAACTACATAAATAAATAGTACACATAGGTAGGTACAATTTATATTATCAAGATATTAATTTCATTCAGTAATAATTATAATCAAAAAGGCGTGAAATTTACATACTCTCAATAAATAATAACTGATGTGAGAGCCTGCTTGCATTGAAAGACGAATGATGTGAGTCTCACACTACACTATATATTATTGTAGTCACATTCAGATTCTGATTCAGTCCGTCATGTTCAGGTCATTTAATGAACGTAGCGTAGTGATGTGGTGTTAGGTCATTCACTCACAATGTACATACATGTAATGTATTTAAATAATAATAATAATAATAAATAAACATTAAAATATTAAATATAAAAAATATTGTATTATTTTGATATTTGAATAAATACACAAAACAATACACACAAGCGAAGTCAGTGCTAGTGCTAATGTTGTTGAGTTGAGCTCAATGTTTTAATTAGTTTCAATTGTTAATACTAATTACTAAAAAAACATTTCATACACTATACTTATATACAGTATGTTCAAAGATAGAGTTGACTAGATGATGATAAATTGTGGTATAAACTAATACTGGCACTTATAAATCTTCTGGACAATATTTTTTTAAGTGTCTACCCGAAGTATTTTTTTTAAATTGTTTAAACTTTTGACGAATTTTAAACAAAATTTATTTTCCAACTATTGTGATTTTTATACCATGCATATATGTAATATACAAGGTATACTAAGTTTAGTCCCAAGTTTGTAACGCTTAAAAATATTGATGCCAAGCAAAAAATTTTGGTACAGGTGTTCATAAAATCACCTAATTAGTTCATTTCCGTTTGTCCGTCCGTCCGTCCGTCTGTGGACAGGATAACTCAAAGACGAAAAAAATATCAAGCTGAAATTTTTATAGCGTGCTGAGGACGTAAAAAGTGAGGTCGAGTTCGTAAATGAGCAACATATGTCATTTGGGTCTTGAGTCCGTAGGACCCATCTTGTAAACCGTTAGAGTAGAACAAAAGTTTAAATGTAAAAAATGTTCCTTATAAAAAATAAACAACTTTTGTTTGAAACATTTTTTCGTAAACATCACTGTTTACACGTGAGAGCGCAAATTGTATAGTATGTATTAGATGGTAATATTAGTTATGTATGTGTGACATGTATGTATATGTAATGTGATAGAGTAATCAACTCTGTCTATGTATGGTGTTTCAACAGTTAACTCAGTCAATTGTTTGTTTTCGCTTGTTTCAATCTACGCGTAGTTTACCATATTGAAGAGGCTAAATAATTTGTACGTAATCTGACTTGCGCCAACGCCAAAACACACTATTTGAAAATTTGCATGAACATAATTTGTAAATGTTAAAACTATCAGCCTGATTGCTATAAAAATCAATAAAATTTTATAAGAACAGATAAATATGAAATAAGGTAAAATCGAATTTAACAAAAAGCCTTAAAGGGTTTGCTCATTAATTGTACCTTGTTATGAATAAAAGAGATTCAAAAATAAGAACGGAAGATATGTCTGATTTAATTTTCTAGTATCAAAATAAATATCGAAACTCTAGATACAATCATATCTAGAGACATAGATATTGTCATCCTGAACAAAGGTCCTCAAGGATGACCTCGCCATTCTTGAAAACATTTGCCCACACATTTTTTTTTTTTTGTTGATATATTAAAATGGAACATGTTGTGATATTTTCCTATTGTAATTTTTTTATGTTTTTAGCATGCAAGTATCATACGCTTAATACCTAACTAACAAATTTTAAAATTTATATGGTAAGCATATGTAGGACCGAATTAAACACTGGAGGGGCTCTGGGCCAAAAATCATAGGATATTCAAAATTAAATTCTTATTTTAAAGAAAAAAATATAACCATTACGTGTTATATGAAAAATTATTTTAATTATATTGAAATAATTTAAACGCAAGTTTCATTGTATGTTAAAATTTCTTTAATTATTTTGACTATCTGATTTTTACAGTAAATTTTACTTTGTATTTATTATAAGCACCCTGAGTTATGTAGTTTTGAAGATCGCATGCTCGCTTATTCCATCCATTTGCTGATTGATTTTTATTATATTTGATTTTTGGGTCCCAAGAACACTCGTGCCCATGCATTAATCCAGGCCTGAGCATATGGCCCTAAGCGTATGATACTTGCAAGCTAAAAACATTAGAAAATTACAACAGGAAAATATCACCACAAATTATTTTTTAAACACAGGCTGTTTTCCTGCCACAAAGCAATACAAATTGATTCAATTCTCTCAGTTTGTTACAATCAATATTCGATAAGTCATTGATAAGAAATATTTCACATACGATCGATCTCAAATTCTCATATATATAGTTTTTTTTATAGCATTCATTATGCATTTAAATCAATCAACCGCTAAGAACTTAAACCACATATTCACTCACTTTTATACGAGAGACCTCACTCAAGTCAACCACTGTAAGAAGATAAAAATTATAATCATTTTATATATTGATATCTTTTCAGCTATATAATTTATTATTGAATTACATCAATCTCTTTTACAGTATGTCTTAAAAGTATGTTCACAAACATATTATCATCTGATCTGTAAATGCCGGTATCTTTTCAGTGGGCAGAACTGAATTTCTGGATTGCACAAAATCCTTGCGACATATTTTATACAAAAAAATTTTTTATACTATAAAATTATGGGCCTTCTACCATTTCTAAACACATCGTTCACCACCTTACACCAATTCTATTTTTTTTACACTAATTCGGATTTTTTACATATGTTACCTAAATTAACTAACTTTTATTTCTTTTTTTAAGGTTTATCCCAAATACCCTACAAAATGATTCCATGGAAAAAGGTCCATTCAGTTTTATTTATTAAAGGATGTTTATTTATAAATTTGAAGAATGATAACTTTTATTTTTGTGCAGCTCATTGCATGGAATCTTGTTGGAGATCTTTAAAGTTAAAGTCTTCCAGTTTTCCTTAAACGAATATTAATAACGCCAGATATACCCTCCCGATAGCGTTTGTTATTGTCTTAAATTTAACTATGACTGAAAATCCGAACTTTTATTTTGTATCAGTGTAGACCTTTGATATATTCATAAAAGAGTAGCAGAGTCTCTAGTTTCCAAAAATAAAACTTAAACCTAATTTTCGTAAGGAAAATGCCAATTCTTATACTTAACATACAGAATAATTGATAGAAAAATATTCTATTATATTATTTTTAACTTTTTTTGTGTATTTTTGGTCGATTAAATTTGTTTCGTCGGCTAAAATTTATAACGCTTTAGTTAGGTCTTTTGGTTTTATCGATCTTTCAGCCTCTTCGGCAGAATCTCCACGTAACAATTGCATTACATTTACAATATTATTAGGCCCTAGGAAAGAGAAATTGAGATTTAGCAGTAAACACAAAATTTGGAATATCTACTCTTAATGCACTTTTTGGGTATAGCAAAAATATACTTTTGAAACATTTTGTACAGCCATAATAGTAATAATATTGAGAAAAAGATAATGTAATAGTAGTTATAGTATAGATTAAAAAACATTTATTGTGTAGTTTGAACAATTATTTTGATAAATAATTAATTATTTTACACAAAACAGCTTCGTTTTATCTATATTTAACAAATGAATACAAAAAATATTGTCAATTTTCAATTGAAATTTTTATTTCTTCAATTGTTTTCAGACACCAAAATTCACATTCTCATTCATACTCACATAAACATTGAAAATTATTGTTAGAAGTAAAATTTTTTATAGTTTTAACATAAATTTATAAAAAGCCTGGGAAAACATATCTACTACATGTATACCTTTTCAGACCAATCTTTTTTTTGTGTCCACATTCTACACTCATTAACACTCAGATTTTTGTTTACATACTTTTTGAGAAATAACAAAATGAATATTCTTAAATTTATGACTATTTTTGATAGAATGAAGTGCTTAAATAATAACAGGTGATTCATAAATTGGCTATTCGACGAATAGCCATCCATATGATTTTAGATACCTATGTAGTACCTATCTAAAAATTAAATGAGACGTATCAAAATTTGAGACATTTTAACCACGATACATCATCTCAGTTTTAATACTTTTTACATTTTCAAAAAATGTTTTTCAACGGACAAACCAAATTTTGTTTTGTAATATTTTCATCGAATTATTTGTAATATTTTTTAACGCTTTTTGAGAAAATAATTCTCTTAAATAATTTCTTTATAAAAGGACTACATCGAAATAAGTTACCACTGAGAAGGATTCTTAATATGAGGAAAAAAATACAGCAATTTTTAAATAACCAGCGGGCCATTAAGGAAGTTTAGATAATTATACCATTTAAAAATACAATTATTTTTTGGTAATGCGAAGGTAAGCTGAAAGAATTCTTTACTTGCTTTTATTTTCATTTCAACGCATACGTATATGTAAAAAAACACCAAACTTTTATTGTGAAATAAAAGTTTAGTTGATTAAATATCAAAATTTAATTACAAAACAAGTGAAAATAAACAATTGACTGAGTTAACTGTTGAAATACCATGTATAGGACAGATAGTGTTGATTACTCTGTCACATTACACATACATACATGTCACACATATATAACTTATATTCTGATATAATACATACTATATAATTTGCGCTCTCACGCGTAAAGTGATGTTTAAGAAAAAATGAAAATAAACAATTGACTGAGTTAACTGTTGAAATACCATGTATAGGACAGATAGTGTTGATTACTCTGTCACATTACACATACATACATGTCACACATATATAACTTATATTCTGATATAATACATACTATATAATTTGCGCTCTCACGCGTAAAGTGATGTTTAAGAAAAAATGATTCAAACAAAAGTTGTTTATTTTTTTATAAGGAACACCATGTATAGGACGGATAGTGTTGATTATTCTGTCACATTACACATACATACATGTCACACATACATAACTTATATTCTGATATAATACATACTATATAATTTGCGCTCTCACGGGTAAAGTGATGTTTAAGAAAAAATGATTCAAACAAAAGTTGTTTATTTTTTTATAAGGAACATTTTACATTTAAACTTTTTCTCTATCCCTAACGGTTTACAAGATTCTAGGGACTCAAGACCCAATTGACCTAGGTTGCTAATTTAGCGACCTATGTCGCGAGTTCTCGTGATGATAGGCGGACAGGCGATAGACAGACAGACAGACAAACAAAAGTAAATGGACTGATAAGGTGATTTTATGAACACCTAAACCAAAATTTTGTTCATAGCATCAATATTTTTAAGCGTTACAAACTTTAGACTAAACTTAGTATACCTTGGTATATTTCATATACATGGTATAATAACAATTCGTTTGTACTAATTTCCAAAATTACGATTGTATTCACAGCTTCTAAAACTTTTAGTAAAATTGCCATAGAAATTTTTGAGTGTGCATGCTACTATACATTGTCTTCAAATTCTGAAAATTTTTATATTTTAAAGAATTTATGACACTAAGTACATCAAAATCCTAGCTCTACTGATAGCAGACTTATATTTTAATCTTCAGACTTTATAAATTATTAAAATGACAGTGATGTATTTAAAAAAATCACCTAAATTTAACAAATCATGCATACAAAAATTACGTGTTTATATTTTTGAATAAAAAAAATAGATGTGGATTAAAAAATGAGTATTAAATTTCCAATAAATGAAATATAAAAAGATATTTTTGTGTCAGAGAATCTTGTATTGCATTCATTATATTAGCGGATACAAAAAAAAAATTGTATACAAATATTTGTGGTAAAATTGATATTTTTTATCATGTTCTGAGGATTTAAATTCTTATTCATTTGAATAATTTTTTTTTTATTAATCCATACCACAATCTATCATGTTGACATTTTGTGAGCACTCTGTGTTTTTGTTCCTTCAGAGAGTTGGTGATTCAAGCATTTTTTCAGTCATGTATATCCTATTTAACATTTAAATAAATGTAAAAATTAAGAGGAAAATATTTTGTAATAAAGTTCGAAAACTAAAACCACGACTCTCCAACAAAATTTTGCTCTTAAAAGTATGAAAACAAGAAAATATTTTCTTCTGAAATTATTATGATCAATAAAATCATCATTACAGTCGAGGTACCTCTAATTTTAAACAGTTTTCCACAAGACGGAAAAGAGGTCCCTCGTCTGTAATGACGATTTTACTGATCATAACAATTTTAGATGAAAATATTTTCTTGTTTTCATACTTTTAAGAGCAAGATTTTGTTAGAGAATCTGGGTTTTAGTTTTTGAACTTTATTTTATTTAAACCATTTTGAGGTTGTAGTTTTGTGATAAATTATTACAATATATATTCGAAAAGTATTAATTACGCCCTTTCATTTGATACCTAATACGGTATTTAAATTATAATTTGGTTTTAGTTCGTGATTTTATGTCCTTTAGAAGGCATATACTTTAATGTAATGCCATATAACCTATAACTCACGGTCAAACGCTTTTAACGATACTTCATTTGTCAAATTATGATCAGTAGTTTAGAAGCTAGATGAGAACACATGAAGATACATACATACCGGTCAAACACATAACCCTCGCCATTGTACAGTCGGGGTAAAAAACACAGAATCATATAATGGTGGACTGAACATAAAACTCTTGATTTTCAATGTCTTTTCAAGGTAATTTAATTTCAAGGTAATTCGAATAATATAGACACCGAGGATCGCTTTGACACAGTATGTAACTGAAAAAAAAGAGAAAGCTGTGTATGAAAAGGGGTGGGACGATGACTTTTTAAATTGAATACGGGGGCTAAATTTCTACATCCCTGCCTGTATTTCGGCCGATATCAAGAGATAAGCAGAAATTTCGATTTTATTATCGCAGTCGGGTTTTTGATTTTTGAAATTTTATTTTAAACTTTTTATTTTCCCGGCACCCTCTTATTTTAATATATTAAAACTATGTAAAACAATGTATTTCTAATTAAATTTAATCATACTACATTCTACATATGTATATTTTTGTAATCCCCTTTTATTTCGAGCCATAAATCCGCCATTTTATTTCTTTTTTAAATACTTATCTTAGAACACTGGGGTTTTTATGACGTATATAATGATACATTTACTGTCGAAATCCATCTGACCGTTTGGAAGATACGACGTCAGAAAGAAATGTACAAACAAATACATACATTCAAGATACACGCGAAAAACTTAACCACTCTTTGACAGTCGGGTAAAAAGTGCCTACACTGTAGATTACTATTATTATTAATTGGATTCTAGATTGAGGCTAACGATGTTAGGAACGAAGAAAGTTAATCCTTTTTTACTTCTCTTTTATCGGATATTGTTACTAACTTTGTCTGCTAGTAGTATACTAATATTAATATTGATGATAAATTGTAAATTATATAAAATTTTCCAAGCCATATGTTATATAGGTATGTCAAGGAATATTTACATAAATTTTACATATTTCCCCCTTAATATAATTCATAGCTTTAGCTTCTTCTGATAGATACCAAGAATATGGTTGGGAAATGAGAATGGAGTTGGTTACTTACTTCATCATAACTTTCAAAAACTTTCTTGTGAAGTTTCTTAGTTCTTAACTATGATTTATATACTAACTGTGAGATCAACATATTAAAGTTTTTGCTTCCTCTCTTTTCCTCTTTTATGTTAGAGGTGAAGTATAGATGGTGTCAAGTATGTATTATATTATTTGAAATACACAAAAAATGGTTGATTTAAAGTACAAATAAAACTTGAAAAATAGAATAAATTTTGAATCAATATTTATATTCTCTTGGTAATTGCTTTGCTATATCAACTTACGCATATTAAGCTATTTGTGCTATATAAATAGGTGCACAAAAGTATGGAAAGATAAAGTTCATAGTTGTAAAATAATGCGTAATCTCGCAAAGCTACGAAATTTGCTCTTTCGGGTGGTATTATTTATATTAGACAATAAATGAATGATATTTAGCTAAATTCTTAGAGAAGTCCTTGGCATGTAAAATTTAGTTGTCTATTGGGATTTTTATTTTTTCATTACAATTTTGGTGGTTTTTGTCATAATTTTACAAGAAAAAAAAAACTAGCAAAGTTAATTATTAATTTATATATCCTGCGTAGACTTCTTCAAAGTACAATTTTTCAAGTCGAATACAAAAGTCACTGGTCGATAAGATTTTGTTACAAAAATATACTTAATTAGCGGGCCGAATTCGAATATGAATTCTAAATTGGTTCATCAGATTAGATTATCAAGAAATTTTTCCAAAATATGACATACCCATAATTTTTCGATAATTGAAAAGATGTTATCTACATCCCTCATGTAATCTGTTTCAACGAAATAATTTACGACATTCGTAAGTATCATTCGTTTCTGTTCCAAGTTTATTTGAATTATTTCAACAAATCGGTTGTCTCCGAAATCCGGATGAGTAGTAATTGTACCAGGTGCTTCTCATATTTTTCATGTTGAGAGTATCTTTGTAAACTTCTAAATCAACTCTTGAAATGGAAAGCTTACAATTAAGCACATATGTAGAATGGGTTTGTTTCTTTTCGTTTTGGTGTAGCACACCTTGCAAAAAGAACGTCCAATTTTATACATAATTTGACTTTATTTCGAGTTGATTGGGGGAAATCCCATCTTTCGAGCATGTATAGAACAAAAAATCTTTATTTTTGGGTTTCTTTTCGCGCACTCTCTTTACAATTAACAATCAAGCACTTACAATGCAATTAGGTCAAAAATTTTTCTGGAATGTTGTTGAATAAGCATTACACTACAATGAAAAATTGTATACATATTAAAAATCTGATTTTTTCATGGTCTTTTTGAGGGATGAAAATCGTAAAAGTCGCGTTTTTTCCAATTTCACGAATTTTTTATTCGAAAACTGAAGGATTTAGAGAAAAATGTCAAACATTTTTTGTTAATTTTGACCTCAATTATATGATAAAAATTTTCCGAAACGATTCGATGAATATTATTTATTTGTTTAAAAAAAATTAGTTTAAACAATAGCCTACCGGGTCACCCACCGAGACAAGCTGCACTTTTACGTTCAGGAACATTTTAACCCGGTTCGAGTCCCGTCTTCTGTGTAACTTTTTCATTTCTTTCTATTTCAAAAATTCATATTAAATTCACTTCTGGATTAGACTAAATTTTCATCAAAAAGTAATCTTTCTTTATTGTTTTTTCGTAAAATAAACGATCAATTGAGTACATCCCTAATTTGTTTATTTACATATCAAGTATTGTTTGCAATGTTACTTTTTATAGCAAAAAAAGCGAAGTACAAATGTTCTAAAATGTCTTCGAAATAGTATGGATTCCTATGTTTTACATGTTAAATAATAACTTCAAAAATATACAGCAGCTAACAAAGACAATGGTTCTAAAAAGTTTGTCGTTGAAAATACATGTTTAGAATTTTTTTTTGCAATGCTACTTTTAGCCGTATGTCGTTAAGAATAGCTTAGAAGTGGCTTGATCAATAATTTTAATTTTTTAATTTTTCATCTATCTCTTACTATTCTTGTGATAAGCACATTCAACGATTGCTTTTTTTTAACATCCGGGTATAAAATTCATTTGCTCGCACTTATTTCATAAAATATACTGTAAGTATAAAATTGCAGTGAAATTGTAAATAAAATTATTAATGGATTTAATTTAAAAATATTAACTATTTTCCACACACACGCAGCATACATTTAAAAATATTATGTATTAATAAAAATAATATGGAATTACATATGTAAATAAAAATAACATTTAACTGAAAGTGTCAAGTATGTGTTCGGAGTTGAGACAAGCCTACGTTATATTACATTTATTTGAGATGTGATCTTGTTTACAATGGGTTGGTGTACTCTCTTAAATAGCTATAATAATAATAATAATAATATTAGTGATATGATCTTAACTTAAGTATATTGTCTGTCTGTTTGTCTGCTTACTTTCTGATAGAAAATTATTGTTTTCGACCCAAAAAAAGAAATCAAAAATTGTATGACATATTAACGTTTTTAATATTAAACGTAATATTAAGAACATACTTTTTATTTAACAAAAAACTTAAAAGCATGGTGGATAGGAAAATAAGGATAAGAAGAAAAGAGCAGTTGACTAGTTATAAAATTAAAAAATAATGTTTTAACAATTTTCAATTAAGCCCAAAATAATGAAAAAATTAAAAATGCGAATTTTGTCATGAAAAGCGGGTATAAAAAAATATTCTAAGCAACTTTTTTTTATAATTATTTTCGATATATCTAACCATCTTTGACGCTAAGTAAAATATTAAGAATCGGCCCTATTTGTCAATTTATAGTAGGTTGAGTTTGAAGTTCAAATTTTATGTTGAGTAACTTATCTTAAAAAATATGACTCATCACCCTGTATGATCGTGCAAAATTTCAAATCGATGTGCCTATGGATAACAAAAATATGAAGGTGTCTTCATCTTAAATGCGACACACTGTATATATATAGCGGAGCCAAAAATTAAATTGTATTTCTTAACTATCCCTTCAACAAGTCTAATTTACTTAAATATTTGTTCCTTCGCCATAAAATTCAAAGTCATTTTCAATCACGTGAAATTTATAAAAATTTAATTTTTGTCGATTTTTTAAAAAATAATTAATTATTTTTTATCAGGTTGCGGATTTCAGAAGGGAAATTGATTTTAAAATGCAGGTATCCATAATTACGATAATATTTCTCAAACTATCAAATAGCCAAATGTAAATTTGAATGGCAAAGAAATAGAAATATCCATCATAAATTATAGAAAATAAATAAATAATTTATGATCTGATCATATTTTATGAAAGTATCATCCTTACAAAAATATTGATTTTAATGTTCTTAACCATAAAATTTGGAATAGCTGGATTAGTATTCGTAAAATGGAAATATTTTGCATTTGGAAAATTTTAGAAAAATTAATTTTATTTTACTATATTCCATAAATGAATATTCAATACAGAAATTTTCTAGACCAGAAAGTTTTTGATCTGATATCCCATTGCCCTATCTCTCACGATTTGTTTGTAACGGTCTGTCTGTGTATTATTGCATACCTACTTACAACATTTGTTTGTCTACTATGAACGGACAGACAAATAGACTTACATATTTTGCATATTTTCATTCTGAACAACTTTGCAATATAATAGTGTGTACCACATATTGTGTGTCAAATGATGCGCGAATTATACATATAGTGTTAGTTTGCTATTATATTACAATATTTTTGTCATGTTCTATAAAATGATAGGAAGTGTGAATTTTGATAATCTAGATTTGGTATTCTTATTTCTCTTAATTTTTACCGCTCCATGGAACTCCATTACTTTGAAACTTTTAGGCTTAATTCACAATTTAATTCCAATCCCATTACGACGGTGTCAATCCTAAAATTATCTACAAAATTTCACTTTTTTTTGTAGGAGTTCTACGTTATAACTATATTTCTTACAGCAATGGCAACAAACTACATCATAGAACATTGTATAACATTAATTCAAATAAAGACACAAAAGTGATTTTTCATTTTAAGAATAAAATTTCCAAGTCCATTGATTTTTGCCCGTGCAAATTATTTACCTTCTTTCTTTCTATTTATTTTCTATTTCTTCTTAGTCCTCCTATATTGGAGTTATTGAGAAAATTGGATAAACACCCATAAACGAAAATAAGTTTTAAAAAAAGTCTCTATTATAGAAAAAGATTTCATGCCCCCCTGAAATCTTCGTATACTGTCCATTTCATAATTCTCATATGTTTTAGTAAATGATAGTATATCGTAGATATGTCTCTCGACTCAAATCATTTTTAATTTAATATACTTTTTTCTTGTTTTAGGTAAAATTAGCTTGTGGTCATGCAAAATTATCGGACAAAGAAGATTCCTTAATCAATACAGACGATGCATTTGATAAGCTACAAGACGATTCAAGCAGATCTTCACCAGAACGGATCAGCTCAAGTTTAAGAACAACGCCACCAGATACACAACTATTACAATTTTTAGCATCAGTAGTTAAAAGTCGGGGATTTTATGCTACATTGGCTGACAATTTATGTAAAGATGACAGTTTTGCTGAAACACGTGACGGTCGTGAATGTTGGAATGGACAACGAATTGGAGAGTAAGTTTTTCACGACATTTATTTTCAAAAAACATTAGTTGTAAGGAAATCTGTTTAGGTACTTTTTGTATTTCCCTATCTAATTATTGCTTTTTATCAACTGTTTACTTGATTGAATTTACGGTAATCGCATTATGATCGATGGAATTTAAAAACTCACTTTTGGAAATTCGTACGATTAGTAATGTTATCACTCTTAAAGCAAGTAAAGTTAAAGTTAACCATTTTACTTATTAAATCTCCAATTCTGAGAGGTAGGGCGTGTTCTCCTCTTCATCCCAGCATAATACATTTACTACCCATGGTGGAAAAAAATAGTAATGGCGAAATTTTACTAGATTTTACTATTTTACTAGATATTCAAACTACCATTATACGATTGGTCTCGGCTATTATATATTTTTCCTGCAAATTGCTGCAATTTCACATTTCTTAACCTTCGATATCTTTAATAAGTTAATTTCAATTTTATTCTATCATTCTAGGTATACCGAAACAGTTGTCGATGCAAGTTTAAGTATGCAAAAATATAATCCCGAAGTGAGGCCAAATAATTTAGCAGCATCGGGACAAATTGCACGACTAGCTGATAAATTAAGACATGTTAGACAAGTGGTTGTATCAGCATTAGGTACAGCTGGATTCCCGGAATCAGATAGTTACATGCAAGGAGATGCAAGTGAAGGTTCTGGTTCGGGTATACGGAAATATGCATCAGATGATTCAGACGATGATAATTTAGAAGGTTCCGGAGGATCTGGAGACCACCACCCTGGTAAGTTTTAAATGCAACATAAATGTTTTATCTAAGTTTCAAGTAATGTCGAAAATTAATAGCAATATTGCCTCTTGAGCAAATCCAAATCGGTTGTGATAGGTGAGGACGATTGAACATTTTAATGATTGAGTTTAGCCAGAAAAGAAAAAAGTTATTCTTGTTAGAAAGTAATTTAGTAAATTTTCGATGTTTTCAAATCGTCAGAATTCGATTCAGAAAAATTTATATGTATACTTATTAATATAATATTTGATTACAATATTACAAATTTTTTTTACAGATCCCGTAAATCGAACACCTGGAAAGAAAACAGAAAATATTGGTGGAAAATCAAAAGCAATGCCATCTCCTTCCGAACATCCAACTGGTACTGCATCAGGACAATTATCAATTCACAGTCAATCAATATATTTATCAATACTTGTAATGTTATTTGCATCAGCATGGTTTGGTTAGATCCATATTCTAGTTTAATCCTTAATTTAATCAAGGATAATGCTTTTTTCGTTAAATTAAATTATATTTAAAAACTCAAAAAAAGAATGATTGTGATATTTAATTTTGTTGAGAAAGAAATAGATAGATAATTAGAGTGAGCGAGCAGCTGGGTAGTTAAGCGTTTATCGCGTTACTGGTTTATCGCGTTGCGTTTAAAACGCAAAAAAAAAATGTTGTACATATTTATAATAATTTTTATGGCAGAAAATTTTCGAGATTGAAAAACATATCCAAGAAATTTTGTTGAAATCTGCCAGAAATTTTATCAAACAAGCATGAAATACGCTACTACGACAGACGCAAATGGAGTACGATTGATTTATGATTTCAAACAAATTTTTTGAAATCATGAATATAATTTATTTAAGTTCACAAAACTACCAATTCTAAAAATTTTCATTTATTTATTATTTATTTAGATAGGGAACTTAGAATGCTGAAATCTTAAGGCCACATACTAAAATTTTGAAATTTTCGATTTGTGCCAAGTTTTTTCTCCTCGGTTTTATTTAATTTGTTTTTTAGACCATTATGATTTTTTGTCGAAATTTTGTAAATATTAATTCATAAAAGTTCAGTTTTACTGTAAAATAATTTTGAAAAAGAAGTCTATAATATATGGAATCGTTGCACCTTTACGTAAAGAAATTTTATAAAGAAAAAAAAAACATTAGCTAACAAGAAAAAATATATATATTTAAATGTATTTGTAATTTTAATGTTAAACAAATTAATTATTGCCCCACATATTTTAAACACAAGGTGACTTTTAACTTCGCGCAAACTATGTAAAAATTAAATTTGATCCTAAATAAAACTTTTTATATTTTATTTAATCGTAAAACGCCTAATGAGATGTGGATATAAAAAGTTTATATTCCAACTATTTATTGAAGAAATAATTCATTTAAAAGCTATTAAATTTAAGGTATATTGCGAACTATAATCTCGCCATCTTTGAGTGAATTATTATACCAAGCTAACAGAAATCTTAGTCGGTAAAGTAAGTAAATATGAAATGTTTGGTGATAAAAATAAATATGTGTTTGTTATAAAAAATTTTTTTTAAAATATTTTTAACTTTCAACTAAAATATTAAAATTGCCAAACGCTGGAAGTAGAATAAAAAAAATTCTTTAATTTCTTATTTACAATATGCTAGTTTTTTATAAAAAAGCTAATACTTTTTTCTATATGAAAAAACAAAACAGTTTTGACTGTCAAAATTATTCCATAAGGCTGTGTAAGAGTAACAAGGAAACGACTATTTTTCCACATTAATTTACAGGACACCTTAACGCGAGAATATTTTTTCCGCTGAGAAATGTTAAATAAAAATCTGTCATTCCTTAAAATGTGATGAAAAACTGATACAATTTATTTCTAATGCAATATACCTTAAAATTATGAATAAAAATTGATTGATAAGCATCTTTCAGTTATTTATATCATAAATAAATTATTTACTAATTATTCAAGCTCTATTGAATAAAAATTTACCCAGAAAAAATATAAAAACTGACTCTATTCAAATATTTGAAATAATAAAATTGCATAATTTACAAGTTAAGAATAATTAATCTTGACCATTAAGGCTCGATATTGACTTGTTTGTACATTTCAGATTTACTAGAGTAAGTTTTACATGTGTGAAGGTACTTACTGTACACCTTGTATTTAAATTTTGAAAATTGTTAATTAGTTTAAAACAAAGCATAAATATTTGTTAGTAGAAAAGAAATTATTTTTTTTTTTTTGCAAATTGTATATAAAAAGAAAATCTTCAAAAATAGCATAATAAAATATTTCTTCTATTGTAATAAGATAATCACAATCCCCAAATAACAGCCCCGTTTATAATAATATTCAATTTTATATTTAAAAGAAAACTATGATTTTCCAACAACAAAAAAAACAAAACGCTCTGCTAGATTTTGAATTTTTTTTCAATTTTTCTAATTATTTTTAATTTATGCCCTATCTGTGATTTCATACTATATTTAAAAAATTAAAATATAATAAATGTAAAAAATTTTTAAAAATTGAAGAAATAAATAATTGTAAAAACAATCAATGGTACTAAGAAAATTATCCGGTAACTTTAGACCATCACGTTTTTCACCCAGTAGCGGATTAATACATGATGATCATTAATGCAAGAAAAAATTATTTGAAATGTATTTGAACACAATCAAAAGATGATTCATTAAACGACCGATCAAAGAAATGTGCCGGAAATGCAATTTCATTCCTCAAAAAGAATAAGCAAATTAAATTTTCGATAATTGTAACTTTTTTACCAAAAATCAAATGAATCCTTTTGATTTTTGTATTTTTTTTTTTTTATTAAAATTACCTTATACGCTGAGCTTTATTAAAATCTAAAATAAAAATTTTTCTTAATTTTTTGTAAATTATTAAGAGAAAAAATCGCAAAATAATTTTCAGAATGTAACAATAATCAATATGATAAATTTAATTTTATTTGTAATCTAATAATATGATAAATTTACCAAAAAAAGAACAGGAAAATCGAACTAACTTAACGATTGGAAGTGTAATTTTTAAATTTTCGGCTAAAATTGCGTTGAGATTTGCTTCCCGTTTGCTTAGGACTTTAACCGATATATCAGAAACCACTTGATAAATGAATGAAAATTATTATTGTAGTTTTAAAATTTTATTTTTGCAAATTTGTTAATTTAAAAAAAAATTTGTATTTTTGATTTCAATAAATCTTAGTCTAAAAAGTAATTTTGACCTAAGCAAACCAAAATCGAGTCATCTTATTTGGCAAAAAGTTGAGTAATTTTTACCTTTGAAAAAATAACTAATTTTAATATTCACAAATAATATTTTTCGTCAATAAATCCGCTACTGCTTTCACCCCTTACACACTCACTCCCCATAATCAATATAACATGCGCTATAATAAATATATTTTTAAATTTTACAATAATTAAATTTAAAATAATACGTAAAATTAATAAATAAAATAATATATTAATATACAGAATGATTCGAAATAAATTCGAAAAAATTTAGTAGAACCTTATTCTAGTTCAAAGGGAATTTTGTATATAGGTTATTGTGACTTACAATAAAGCAATTAATATATTACGCTTATTAACTTTTTTTTTGTTTTATTACCAAACTTATTATAAGCTGGGTACCTATAATATGGTAACTATGTCATTCCAAGTCGACTTAGTACGTCGGATAATTATTACGTTGATTAATCATGTTTTTATTAAGACTTTATTAAATTGGAACAAAAGCGATAAGAAATTACATACAATATTCGAATACTACTCATTGCTGGTAAACGAATAAGCTCTCAATAAAATTTTTCGCACGCATTTCGAATCAGTCTATATATATATTTAGATTTATTGATGTTTGTATTTTATTGAAAAAATATAAATATTTATTTAAAAGAAAATTATTTAAAAAAAAAAAAAAAAAAAGAATAAAGATTATTAGTTGAGCATGTGTTAACAACATCGTAAAGGGCTCGTAGGAATATAAAAAAAAAATATTTTCGAGGTTGTGAAAATTTTCAAAAATGATTTGTGATTATTTTGTTAAAAATCCTACAACCCTTAAAAAATGTATTTGTAGATCGAAAAAAAAATTGATTTTTGAAATATTGAAAAATTTTAAGGATTATACAAGTTTTGTTTTTTAATTTTTCAACCAATGTATACGATTTCTTTTCTTGGTTTTTCTACTTAAGAAAAACGGGCATTAAGTTTTGTATAAAAAAAAAATTCAATACCAAATTTTTCTAAACAAAATCGCTTGTGTAGATAATTTGTTTTTTATTATTTAATATTTAAAAATAAAAATGATCGACCCATTTTTTATTTTAAAATTGAATTTTAAGCCGGTTTTTATTACCAAGTAAAACAATTATTGACTAAATTTTTTTTTAAAACATACTGATTCGAGCAAAAAAATGAGTCAAATGATTTTTCTTTCGGGCGACGGTGTTAGCTTGATTGAATTTTACGCTCTCTTATCATAGCGTTGTGCAATCGAAGTTTTTAGAACCATTTGTTGGGCATTTATTTTAAGGTGGTTTTATCGTGTTTTAATATTAATTGTAGTCAGAAAAATCTTTGGATGATATAAAGTGAGGTATGACTAAATGAGTAAAAGAGTAACAGTAAAAGAACTTTAATGACCTCCAAATATTATGCTTTATGTTATTAAAAACATTTAATAAAAAAATTTTACAAATAAATTATTAATCTAAGTCGGGACAAGAAAACTATGAAGTCGGTAAAGCACATTAAAACACATTTTTGAAGCTTCCACATTGAAGATAAAACCGAAGAAAGCTAATTAAACTCGAACGTGTTAGTTATTTGTTCCCACGCCGACCTATTTTGAAATCCTGCCTCAGATGACTCTCTAATTTGTAAATTTATGAATAATTTGTAAATATTTTTTTTAAATATCAAGTATGGAATTGTCTTTTCGTTAAAATGCGAATAATAATCTTTTTTCACATTTCGTTAAGTAGCGGCTTATAAGAAGGAGCAACCACTATTGTTATCTTATGTTTTGTTTTCTTATTTTATGGCCAATAACGCGGGGGGTTGTACTTGGAATATCAATTACTGGCTGGTCTTACCTTGTTGCAGACAAGCTATTATCCCATTCTACTGAACACGTATTCTTGATTAAACTACCTTAAAATAATCGTTATTTTTGGCTTACCCTATGACACAATAGGCGTGTTGATATCAAAGAAAATAAAGTGAAAATATTTTTCTAATAAAATGGATAAGTTAAACTACAAACAAAAAAATTACAATTAAAATCAACTCTATATTACTTTTAAGAAATTGTAACTACGCTGTTTTGGAGGGTTGTTATTTAGAAATTAACAACGTAATGCAAATGTTCCCCAATCGCCAGTTAAGGGTTAAGTTAAGCCCAAAAAATGATTTTAAAATTAAATACAAATTATTATCTATGTATTATATTTATTTATGTTTAATTTTTTTTTTTGAAAATTGAAAAGCCTTGTACAGTTTTTTTAGAATTTATGTTTTCACTTTTCCTATAATTTAAAATAAACTATTGTCGCAGTATACTCTCGTTCTACTAAAGATCTAACAATCTGAAACAGTTTCAGTACTGCGATAGAGTACGTAGTTTTTAAATGAAAATAACATTGCTTAAGTTTTGCCATATGTAAAAATAACAAATCGCAGAATATAATCAATCAGAAATTAAATTTTGCCATGTAATATTTTTTAAAGCTTTTCTATCATTTAAGTTTTGAAAAAGAATAATACTCAAATTATTAGCAATAATTAAAAAGTATTGTTGGTAAAACAAGTCTTGAAAGCATTGTTTTACAATCCCTAATATTGCTATAAAACCCTTTAAATAAAATTAAAAAAAATTGTTAACAGTTTTCTTGGCAAATTATCTTTGTGGGGAAATATTATGAAAAGTAGACGTGATTTAATTGGAATATTTTGTTACTAGTGCATTTCTATATTATTTCAATCCCCATAAACATTGTTCGGTAAGGCTTACTGTACACAAAAACTCTTCAAAATTGTATTAAATTCAATTTTTTATTTTGTTTATTTTCCAAAAAGAAAACAAAT
This sequence comes from Chrysoperla carnea, assembly GCF_905475395.1. Lineage (NCBI taxonomy): Eukaryota > Metazoa > Arthropoda > Insecta > Neuroptera > Chrysopidae > Chrysoperla > Chrysoperla carnea. The sequence continues at coordinate 55,353,542 of NC_058337.1, read as the reverse complement.
CAAAAAGAGCTTAATTTAAGTGAAAATTTAAAAAAAATATATAATTAAAATCATCATTGACCTAGTCTTAGCTTTATATAAAACAATAAATATATAAATTTTTATTTTAGTGCTTAAAAAAATAAAAACAATTTTAAAAAAAAATCAAGAAATATTAAAAAAAATTAATTAATTAACACACACCTATCTTATGAATTAATTAATTGTATCTTATTTTTAATTTGTATATTTTATTATTTAAGTTCGCCTTTTAATTTTTCAATAAGTTAAATAAATACATACAAAAAGCGGCCTTTTTTAAAAATATTTATTGTATCATTTTGTAAATCCTTTTTTTTTATACTTTTACCAACAGGCATCTTAAACTTACTTGAATTACAGAGTAAACCTTTTTTTGAACAAGGTAAGTTCATAACAAATTTTTTTTATAATTTATCTTAAAAACTTTTTTATTTGATTGATTGATTTTTCTCAATTTTTTTCAATCCATCTACGCAAAATTTTCTCATTTTTCGGAATACTTTTAAATTATGTATCAAGAAAACAGAAATATTGCTAAATAAAAAATTATAAATAAGAAAAAATCGCAATTAAAAATGCCAAACAAAGTTTCATTACTACTAAAAAAACAGCTACTATATAGCCCAAATATTAAAATAGTAAAAAAAAAGAGAAAGATTTTTCCTACTCTAAAAAGGGTAAAGAGTTATTTATGTGCAGGTATGGGCCAAGAGAGACTTAATGCCGTTCATTATTGTGTGTTGAAGCTCAATTAGTGCAAGAAATGGATTATGAAGATGTAATCAACGTTTTCGTTCGAAAAACCAAGAAGAAAGAAATTAATATCATAATAGATTATTAATTAATTATTATTTTTAATATAACTTTTTAATATTTGAATTAATAAGAAGGTAATTTCAAATAATAAAATGCAATTCAAAATAATTTAAGTATGTTAAAATAATATGTTTAATTTCAATAATAACTTCCGCATAGAATAAAAAGGGCGGCATCGAACTTCAATCCCCTACAGGTTCCGGGCAACTTTTATTTTAAATTTGAAAGATATTTCTTAAAATTATTATTATGGAAAAGCACATCAAAAATATCGTACAGCAATATAATTGTATTAATTTTACTATTACTCGACTTCCCGGAACTTTAAGGTGGCAACCCTCAGAGATTGTATAAATTAGATAAGTTCATCGTGTCGTGAGAAGGAACTTATGGGTGACGATTATGACATCTGACATGTATTTTAGGATTATGTATGTTATAATATAGTCATTACTTTAAAGTACGGATAGCTCAGTCAGTTGAGGCGTGGCTGTATAATTTGTTATTTTAGTAATTACTTATTTTTCATTAGTTCGAATCCAGCAGCTATTTTAAATTTATTATCATATGAAACTCGTGTTGTAATTACGAGTTGGTTGGATTGAGTTTTTGTGATTATATACGAGTTGATTGGATTCTGAAGTTTTTAGGTGTTGCCTTCAAAAATGAGACACTATTACAGAAAACGGAGATAATATCGTAAAGGATAACCACCCGCTATTTTCTTTGTGAAAAGATATTATATAAATATAGTCATTTGAGTAATATGCAGTAAAATTAAATTATATTAAATTTAAATCTTGTAACATTTGATTTTGCGACGCTCGTAAATATTTTGGAAACCCTGAAGGGGCTATGAAAATAAAGCCACTAGTAGAGTGGCGTTGAAATTATGGAGTTTTCAGGAACTTCTACACTCCATAGTTAGGAAGTATCACAATTTCAAAATAAAAAAATTTGTATCGAATAGACAAACTGTAGACAGTTAAAAATAAAAAAACGATTATGAAAAGTTGGTAAAATTAAAAAAAGTATTCTGTAAAATTATTTTTAAATTCTTAATGTTACCAATAGATGGAAAGCTGAGTCTTATAATCTTTCAAAACTTGTAATTTACGTACGACTAGGTTTTTGAAATATTAATTATTTTTGTACTGATCTGAAAGTGAGTAGAGAGTGGGACAGAAAGGGAGCTTTGTACGATGATTAATACATATTTGAAACTTCGTGAGTGGCTTCCTTTTGGTGAGTCTACCAAACTGCGTTCTGCGACTTATTTTCGAAAGTGCTGCCTTCTCAAATGAGCACGATTTCGTCATATTTAAGCTATCGATCTGGAAAAATGCAGCAGTGAATTTCTCGGACACTATGACTACTTGATAACATTAATAATTATTAAACAATTCAGCAAAAATGAACTATGTATGTATTGAAAGTCAAGTACGGCATGTTCGAGGTCGTAGAAAGCTCGCCGGTGCAGTATTTTTATCGGAAAAAGTATTATTTTATCGTTTACTAATTGTTATCAAGTGGTCACAGTGTTCGAAAAATTCCCTGCTGCGTTTTTTCAGACCGATAGCTTAAATACGACGTACTAATGTGAAAACGCACTACTTTCGAAAAAAAAGTCGTAGAGAGAAGTTTGGTAGGCTCACCAATAGAAAGCTACTCACGATGTTTCAAGTATGTATTAGTCATTCTACAAAGTACGTTTTCTTTCCCACGGTCTAGAGATTTTTGACATGACATCAGAGTTGCCAACCCAAATTCTGCCCAGGTGGTACATATGATTTAAAAAGTTGGTAGTTTTCAGCAAATCTTGCTTAAAAGTTGGTAGATCTAATCTTTCTTTTTTTTCTGTGAAATCCATAGCTAACGTAATTTGGTCCCCACCAAATTTTTTTTTAATTCATAGTTTGTCGTTTGTTCTTCATTGTTTATGCATTAAAATTATTTGATCGATCGTTGTTTATTTATTATTTACTAAACAATTATTTGTCCTTAAGTTAGCCCCCCATAATATTAATTTCCAATTTTTCCTCATTATTCAATGTATTTTAAGGAGTTATTGATTGTTCGTTTATTATTAGCAATTGTTGCAATAAGCGGGAAAAAAAGGTAAGTAAAAGGTATCTATATTACATTATTGTTACATATTTTATGTCAAAGGTGGAGTATTGGCTAGCCTAGTCACCTCCGGTTACAGAGTACCTCGGTTCGTATCTAGCATTGTCCCCATTTTTAATTTAAAAACATTTAATTGTTATAAAATCTGATATTTTATATATTTTTAATTTATTTTAATAAATAATAAAAATAAATAGATATTTTAATAATTTTAGACGTGTAAAGATTCTTTGCAGAATTTGTAATTATCTCAGAAGAATATTAATTTTACAGATCAAAATAAAGAAATAAATTTTCAAATATAAATCTACATAATGATATCAATAAATCCGCGCTTATCATTTAAACATTGGCGATGACATATAGACAACGCACGCACGCGCAATAAAAGAGTAAAAGCGTCTGCAATTGAATTAATGCAAAAAATAAACAATTAATTACTGTGAAATATTTATAATCCAACAATTGCTAATAATAAACGAACAATCAATAATTCCTTAAAATACATTGATTAAGAAAGTAAAAAGTGGAAATCAATAGTATGGGCTAGCTTAATGACAAATAATTGTTTAATAAATAATAATAACGATCGAACAAATAATTTTAATAATCAAACAATGAAGAACAAACAACGAACAATGTATTAAAAAAGATTTATAATTAATTAACCCGAAAAAAAATTTTGAGCGGGGCCAAATTACGTTAGCTTCAAAGTTGGTAGATCTAACTAAAAATTGGTAGAGTTGGCAACACTGCATGACATAGACAATAATTTTTAAAGTTTTTTCAAATTTTATGATTTTTAAATTTTTTTTGGTCTACTTTTCAATTTCAAGTGAAATTTTAAAATAATCTCTATATTTTCCAATATTTTAATACCCTGCACACCATTCATCATTAATACAAAAAGAAATTCGGAGAAAAGTAGCAGATAAATGATTTAAATATGAAACTGTAAATGGAAATGTAAATTAATAAACTCTAAGTCTTTTGTTTGCGGTAATAAGTTTGAGCGTTAATTAGGACAGTTCAAGCGATAGCGCAGATATATTTTTCAGCGGAATATAATAAAAAATATTGCGGCGATACGCTCCACTTTACATTATGGGTCTAACGAACGCGTCATTATTCAATTACATATACATACATTGTTTAAGAGTGGCTCTCCGCTGCATTGCATTGCTCCTCTCCATCCGATCGCCCTTGTGTATGTTCAATTCAACAACCTGTGAAGTGAATTATTCTATTGTTTTAAAATAATTATTAACTCAGGGTTCAAACTAATAAAGAATCATTTGTCCCCACTATTAGTAGAGACATGTCTCTCTTTAAATGGGGATTCGTCACATAATATACTTTAATTATTATCTATTATTGAAATAAAACAATTGTCCAATTAAATATTTAGTTTGAAATACTCACACAAAACCAAAAAAACTTTGCTCAAAAATATAAACCGTAAGATGATACTGATGATACTGATGATGTTTCATTTTCTCGCTTCTGTATTAGAGGGGACTGAAAGAATTTTTCATATGATTAAATTGAGGAAAAGTTGTCCAATTTTTCGCGTAGCTAACATATTGCAAAGTAGTCCGTTTTTCTAAACAGTGACGAGGCCTACAAAAAAAATTGACATAAGGTATGCAAATGGTAAGATTTATGTTATGCACGGCTAAACTTCAGAAAATTTTATCATTCTGGTACATCGAAATACTTTTCACCCACCTTCGAGGCAAAAACGAGAAAATGTGGCATCCAAAATCTTTCAATGAAGAGCCATGTCTTTTTTTGGCGAAGACATTAGAGTTTCTTTGTCATTTTTACCTTCCTCGATGTCTTTATCGAAAAATGTCTTTATCCAGAAATTTTTACATCCCGCCCGGGCATATTTATATAACGGGTACGTGCGTATCTGTTTTAGTCCCAAGTGTGTAGTGCCTAGAAATATTGTTGATACCTACGAACAAAATTTTGGAATAGGTATTCATAAAGCTACCTAATTAGTGTCCATTTCCGGTTGTCTGTCCGTCCATCCTTTCGTCATCACTTTAACTCAAAATCGAAAATAGATATCAAGATGAAATTTTCATAGCGTGCTCAGGACGTAATCGTGAGTTTGAGTTTATAAATAAACAACATAGGTTAATTGTTCCTTGAAAATAAATAAATAACTTTTGTTTGAAATATTATTTGTTCGAAAACATCACTGTCAGAATACGTTCGAAAATTTTCGAAAAGCAAATAAATGGCGGCCAAGGGGCCGTCATAATTATGTTGGTTTTTTAATCCCTTCCAATTTATTAAAAATAATGCAAGCAGTGACATTCAAAACTTGCTATACAGGGTATTTGAACAATTAATTCAGTTAATTGTTTGTTTTCACTTGTTTAAAATTATTTTGTACTTTTTAGTTTGCATAATATTAATAAAACATGCTGTCTTTATTAAAAATTCAAATCACTCAGACACCTGGATGTGAGTGAAAATTTAATGGAAAAAGTCCATTATATTTATAAATAGATACATACAGGTCTAATAAAAAAACGTGCTAAGATAGCTTTACGATTTAGTCTTTTTAGAGTTTGAATCCCTTGGAACTATTATAAAGCGTTTGAAGCAGTCTATATATAACTTATCCTTTTTTCATCGATATCTTAGTATCGGAATTTGTAACAATTATTTTGGATGTAATAAATTCGTGGAGCAGTGTAAAGAAATTCTCTGGCACCAATTTTCTGCATCTTGTTTGTTTGTTTAGATCAATTTCTGAGATCTGCGGAAATTATTTCTGAGTGAAAATTGGTGGAATTCCGCTGCAATAAATTTGTAAAAAATAAATGTAGGTACTACCTATTTATTTTATAATTGTGTCCGGATCTAGATAGTAAAAAAATACAATATAAAAGCCAAAACAAACCTTATGCAAGTATAATAGAAAATATTTGAAATAATAAGCTATTGAAGTCATTCATAACATTGCCATTTTAGTACAGTACAAATCGGCGCATTAGTACAAAAAATTATTCCATCTCAATTTTTTTATACGATTCTATTCAAATTGTCCTAATGATGATATAAATACATGTTGCCAGGCCCGAAAACTCTTAAGCAATTATCCTTAGTAAAATTGCGGAAATTATTTATTATGCCTCGTGAAAAAGATTTTAAGTTTATTTGGAAAATTTAGAATTTTCATATTGTTTTTTAGGATTAAAAGTGGCTATTTTCGCATTTTTCTTTGAACTTTAAATAATTAATATCTCTGACTATCTATTAGTTTTAAAGAAAAGTTTTAAGAGGCATTTTTTGTTATAAATTTTTCAAATAACCTTAAAATATTTTTTCCGAGGCATAATAAATAATTTTCGCAATTTTATTACATATTTTAAGATAATTGTATAAAAAAATTGAGATGAAATAGTTGTTTGTACTCATACGCCGATTCTTACTGTACTATTTTATAAATTTTAAGAGTGATACCACTTCGTATAAATGAAATTGAGTATCTTTTACAATATGCACATCCAAAATTGATAGTATAGTGATGTAGAGGTAGCCATATCACGGGAGGAGTCACTATTGGAAAAAAGCATTTCAAGCGGTGTTACAGCCATGGATATAATACAGGAAATTATGCTAAGAAGTCGTCCAGAAAGAAATTTATGAGGAGTAGAAAAGAGATAAAATGCAGCAACTCTTCAAATATATTTTTTGTATTTATTCGTCTAAAATACACCCTATTCTTGCAGTTCTTTTTTGGAGACTTTTATCGATCCAACTGTCTGCACTTCCTTTTAAATAGTCTAAGCTATATCTACCTATGGCATTTTATATATCTAAATTATTTTCTTTTCGCAAACAATAAATTATCTTGAGAAATTTTAAATTTAAAAAATAGAAATAAACATCTAGGCAGAAACGTGTTTTTCCAAATTTAATATCTCATAAAGTTACATCTTTTTAAATTTGTATCTTCAGGACAATGTTATCTAATATCTTCGATTCCGATAAAATCACTCATATTTCTGATTGTGCCAGTAAATCATATGCTTACCACATCCTTCGTCCCGCATCCTTCGCCTCGAGTGGAATAAAACGTCTTTTATTTGATTTAGAAATTTTAATGTATACGCCCGCATTCATACTAAGTATTTAATAAATTAAACAAATTATAAAGCCTAAAACATGTAAATAAAAAAAAGGATTCCGTATTCATATAGCGCAATGACCAAGACTGGAGAACAAATGCACATCAGCTTAAAATTTAAAAATATTGCTTGATTGGCTACCACTTATCAAGGGGATAATTCCAGTAAGGTGATAATTCATAACAAGGGTACAGCGGATGCGAACAAATTATTCCTTTTTAAACTAAAAATAATGTTAAAACTATAAAGAATTAAGCACACACTTCTTCTTTGGTAAAATTCAGAATTATCCAAAATTCGATACTGTCTAGATACTATTCATCAAATTTCATTCAAATCCAAATTTTGAACTGGATAATTTTTTAACAGTTCCAATAAGATGAAAATCTATAAATTGTTTTTGAAGTCAATTGAAGTTGGAGCGCTTAAGTCACTATTAAGTTATAGATTTTTCGATTGCTATATCAAGTGTATTGCTTTTATGGCTCATAATTTTGGTACGGAATCTTAAAGTATATAAACTTTTAATTCGTGACTAAATACAATAATTTTTCTAACAATAATATGATTTATTGTTATGCAATAAACGAATAAACATATACAAATGTGTTTAATGGTATTTCCGCTATTATAAAAAATTTAAACACAGTTACTTTTTATTAGAGACTTAAATAAGTTCAATTCAAATCAAATTCGAATAGGCTGTATATAAAAAGCTCAATTTGAATAAGTAGACTGTAAGAATGTATGGCCTTCAACGTCATAAAACACGAAGAAGTCTGTAGTTATAGTTTGAGATGGTTTAGCAAATGTAATGGTCTGATATCAAAGGCTGATTAGTGATTTGATTTGATGGATGTATCCTTGAACGAATTTTTCCAAGCAAATCATTATGTCCATTTTCGAATTAAAATCAAAACCTTCTAAATTGAATGTATTACCTATAATATTTTTGAAGAATAAAGTTTTTAATATATACTCCGATGAACTAGAATGGAATTTGAACTATAATAATTATTTTAATAATTATTGAAAACAATTTTAAACTGTATTCCATATATCAGAGTCAGAGTTGAGTATAACATGCAAGAACACTTGATGTATAAAACCACTTTAAATACTTATGAAACGAAATCTACCCAATAAAGAATATGTAAAAACCAACGAGCGTCTTTTCTCTTTGGCTTTGAAACTATACGAAATCGAATGATGCACACTGTTTTTTTTGTTGAAGTGTATAAACAAAGGATGCTATGGAGCTTCGTAACCGAAACTATCGAATATCCAAAATAAAAATTTATCCGAAACCGGACCTGAATAGCGTATCCTGCCCGCAACCGTACATAGTGCGCTCCAGGCCCCAAGTTGCAAGGGGTTCCAAAATGCCAAATGCGAAAACATTTTCGGATTTTAAGTGTTGTTTATTGAAATGCAAGTTAACGTTCTACGAAGCCTATACGTTCTACGAAGAACTTTCGAGGAAAACGTTGATAGGCATGACCTTAACAACAATTTGTCCTTAATCAAATGAGTTGCCGAAATATGTAGATATTAACCCTACTTTGTAACTTCAATTGGGTCAATTTGATTATTATATTATCATTTTACCCAATTGTTTCTATGATTTATGATCTTTTGTAAGTTTAATTAAAAATATCGTTTTTGTTGTAAAATAACACTTTACGATTAAAAAAAAATTATTGATATTAAAAAATGGTCATAGTTCTGAATGAGAGAGGGGCTAGCTTTACACAACAAAGTTAATTTACTTTTTCCTCGGCTTTGATTTAAAATTAATTTTCGAGGTCATTACCGAAAAATTAAGGTGAAATGTTTATATCACGACCTTCATTCAATGATGTAAACAGGTATTCAATCATTGTATCTACTTAAACAATAAATTTTATAAAAAATGTTTTATTACACAAAATCCATCGAATTAACGATTTTAACTTCGTCACAATCATAGATTTATATTTTATCTGTGCAGATCAGTTGGATGGATGGATCAACGATACTAGTCGTTTGACGATATTTACTAGAAAATTACTGTAAAAAATGGTGATTGAAATAAATAAAATTATTAATAAAAAAACTCGTTTAATGTTGTTTTATACATATTGGCTCACAAAAAAGTGCATGTCATTCAAAAATTCACGCACGATTTTCGAATTTGAACTTAATTCGATTGTGCATTCCAAGTTTGATATACGTCAACAATTAATCAATACTTTTCAAATAGTAGAAAAGTAAAAAACACAAACTATGAAGGCATTATTTTTCCTAAAAAATAACAAATATCATTGTATTCTAATATTAAATGAAGGTGATCCATTTTCTCGAATCGAACTCAGAGGACACTAAAACTTTATCTTTTTTGGCTAAATTAAAAAAAATGTCAAAGATTCCTGCGTAGCTGACATATCAAAAAATTATAAATATCATTTCTCGAAACCACCATGATTTTGTCGGCATTGGAAAATGATTAGGGACCTGATTTTCTAAGAAAACCTAGCAATTTTCTGCGTTTTAGAAATGTTCTGCCAATCGAAAGTATGAAAATGCACACCGTGAGCTTTACAAGAAATATTGGCATAAGGCCTGTGAATGGTTAAGTAAGAATAAGAGCCTGAAATTGGAAAAAGAATCTTTCTAGATATTTTCTACGTAAAAACTTCGGAAAACGAGAATCATTCTAATCAACATTGAAATTATTTTTAACCTCTTTTGAAGTAGAGACGTTAAAATGAGACACCTAAGTCCGTCAATATCTTACGATCTATAGAGATACTTCAGGGTAACAAGAGCTAAAATTATTTTAATTAAACTGTTTTTTTTTAAAGTGTTTGTGACATGTTTCCTATGTCACAAGCTCGTTAGTAATAATGTAATTTTTTATATGCCACAATGTACTTTAATAATAGTTTAATAAGCCTAGAGTTTTGTATACTGTATAATATGTAGTAAGTAGTCGACATCGCATTTAATAAAATAATAATTCTGTATGTATTTTTATTATGATAGTAGGTAGAGTGTCCATGTCACTCTGAAGATGTTACATTTAAACAGCCAATAGTTAATGTATTTAACACTCTTCTGTTTCTGCTAGTGTTTGTTTCTTCTAGTGATCTTCTAGTCAATTTATAATAACTGTTTTGTATCATTCGCATCTTCTATAGTGTTTGTTATGCTTGTATCAAAAAGATATTTTTAATATAAAATAAATATTATTTTTATATTTTTAAACTCAACAGACGAAGGTTTTTTAAAAGAAATATGAAACGAATTGTGAAAAGTTCTATTTTATATTAAGTATGGCAACTTCATTAACGTGTGTTGGAATCTTTTGGGCATTGTTATCATTTACAGCGGCAATATCATGTTTTACTGGATTTTATTTACCATTTTGGATAAAGGTAAGCAGTATTGACATTTATTTAAAAATTATTCTATTGTTGTAAATTGTTATTTGGGAATGAAACAAACGTTAAATAATTTTAATAAAATAATGCATTACTATAACTTAATTTTAAATAAATTACTATTTAATGTTCCACATCGAATCTAATTTTAAGAAATTATTATAGTGTAAAGAAGAAATTCGCATTTATGTTTTACATTTAAATTACCAAGTACCTACTATTATATCGTATAACAGATTAAGAAAATCAATTAATTCAAATTATATAATTTGAAAAAATTAAACCCGTCAGAGTCCGCAGTACAGGTCAATTTTTATTTTTATTGTATCTTATGAGACTCGGTAATTAAATTGCATGCTGTACGTAAAATAAGATCTGAACAAGAGACTTTACATATCGATCATATAACTGCCACCACACCTAATAATATGTAGAAAGAAAAATGATAGATAAATTGAATGAGTGAACTTGAAAAAGGCACATATTCCAAAAAAACAAAAATGAAAACCATACTGAGATAGAGTTTGAGTAAAATGATACAAATTCATTACGTTTAAGTTATCGTACCAGCGTTTGAAAAAATTAAATAAGCTTGCGAAGGCATATCAAACATCGTTAAAATGAATACCTGAGAAAAACGTTCGATTTTCTGCTTCAATTGGATGAAGATCACGTACATTTCTGTTGAAACAGCTGCCTTCTCTCTCAAGAAATATACAGGCCAACAAATTAAGCTACTGGTGGCGCCAAGAGAAAATATAATGATGATTAATTTTTTTCTGTTAACGTTACGCAAAAAGTTAAGAATTGATTCCTAAAATACTATGAAACAATTTTTGTCGATTTTAAAATATTGAATTGAAAAAGGAACATATTCCTCAACATATTTTCATAAATATATTCCATAAAATACTACAAATATGTATTAACGAATCGCATTGTATTCCATTTATTTTAACGTATCAGTCAATTTAATGAAATCATTATAGATCTATAGTTTACTATAGATCTATCTTATTTTTCATATCATCAATCCTCGACTATAGAAAATACCCTAAGCATATTTTTTATATTATTAGACCCCGCATATACACAATCAGAATTTTCTCAGAAGAATTTATGATAATGTGCGATATACATCGAACGTCTGATGCACGAACAGAATTTCTTATAAGAATTTCTGATACTGTATGATAGATATTAGAATTTTTTATATATATTGTTTCTTACATATTTTATCTCACTAATACTGTTTCTTATTTACCGCTACAATATGTTATAAGATAATCTTATAAGAATTTTTCTTTTCCAAAATATTTGCAATAATAACTGGCATTCTTTAGTGTACTCATAATAAATAATATTAAAGTAATAACACCTAGAACTGGTCTTTTTATGGTATAGAATATACAAAGAAGTTATGTGATGTCCAAATCAGATTTAAGTTGTATGAAAATCTCACTAATGATGTAATGTAGAAGCCATGAGAAAATTAAAATATTTTAACTTTTATTTTGAAATGTACCAGTATTTATTTAAGCAATTTTTAGAGCTCCACACTGGCGTTTAGAACTTCCTAACAATGCGTCCTGAAAAGAGCTGCCAAAAAATGTCTATCAAGTAGCATTATCTGTGATGAAAAAGATCCTAAAAAAAACTGAGAAATGTGTATTTACTATTTCCTAGTGCTCTCATAATGAAAATATACTCTCTTAGTAAAAAATATTTTCTATTTTAAGTAGTTTTACTGTGCCCTACATGTGTACTCGAAACCCAGAAAAACTTAATTATAAAAATATTATCATTATTAATAACGATTTATGTTTTAGGGTCGTTTATTAGATAAAGTTGATGCATACTTTAGTACATTTCGACGATGTAATTATCCAAAAATTACAACGTTAGGTGAAGTACAAATTATCGAAGAATGTGGTCGTTATTCGAGGTAAATAATTTTAATTAAATATATGCACAAAATTTACAGTAGATACCCTGCGCAATTACATAGGCAATGATTATAGGATATATATTATAAAGCAAGCGATAAAGGTACCAAACGAACCCTTAGACCCCTTTTACCCATTGGACACCGTTTTTTGCAGATTTTAGGTGCACCAATAAAAAGATCCTAGCATCTCGAAAATGGCTCTCGAGGTACCTGTTGCCCAGGGTGGATGAAAGAGGGGCGTCCAAGAACTAAATATGTTACATATTCTCGTAAAATTCCAAGAAATGGAGTATATACTGCCTGTCCTGGGCACCAGGTACCTCAGAGGCCATTTTCGGAGTGATATCCGTGTTCATCAGCCCTGGAAACCGCCTAGGTAACGAGTTTCGGCGAAATATATTACATATTCTCGTAAAAGTCCAACAGACGAAATAAACACTGTCCACCCTGGGTACTAGGTACTTCGGGGGCCAGTTTCGTTGTGATATTCGAGTTCAGCGGCCCCAAAATCTCGGGAACAAAATTAGACTCATTTCCATCAATATTTAGTTTCCAGTTTTTCCTGATTTTCATTTCTCCCTCATCACTTATGTTCACAATATTTGTACACGCCCTCACGAATCGAATGCAAAAAATCCCATCCCAATCCGTCTTACTACTCACAAAATCGACAGTTCATTGCTTTATTTCATCGACTAATACGAACGATAGTCACAAAGTAGTCAAAATGGGATGCTCAAATTGGAAATTTCCAATAAGATACTGGATTTTGTCGCGATTACAATTACTTACACTACCCGGCGTAATACGTAGTAGAAAGTAAAAATTTAATATCTATTTAAATCTTGACTGCTTCTTTCAATAAAAAATAAGTTTTTAGCTAGCTCAAAAAATGTTTAAAATCAAAAATCATACGAAGCGTTCATGAATACTCGGCTATAACATTTAACGTCTTATTTATTTTAGATTTGCAGATATTCCGAGTATTTGGTGGCAAATTAGTACAATTTTGGTTGGTATAGCAAGTGCCTTAAGTTTATTAGTATCAATAACTGCCTTAGCTGCATTGTGCCTTACATATGTGGTGCATGATGGAACAGCGCGAGTTGGTGGTGCCATGCAATTGTTAGCTTGTTTACTTCTTGTATGCGGTCTAGCATTGTATCCTTTAGGATGGGATAATAAAGAAATCAAAGAGTCCTGCGGGGATAGTGCTACAATTTATAATATTGGTTTGTATTTCTTAGAACATAAAACAGTAAAAAACCTGACCCTTAAGCTATGATTTTTCCTAAATATGTAAAATACAAGTCTCAAGTCTTACCCTTAAAAATATCTTATCTAACCTTCTTCAAAGTGCAAATTTATCTATTGTCGCTGTAGATATTAACATACCGAGAACAAGGCCTGTCATATTTTGATCTTGCTATATAGACTTCCTCGATAGGTACCGACAGAAGAATACCAGCAATTCTACATCGAATATCTGCCAAAAAGTTATTTTGTAGTTTTTGGATTCGATGCACCATTAGCGAGATATAGTTTCTTTAATTATCGTTTATAATTTTGAAAATATCTTGTTTAATATAAAGTCAAATCAAAATTTTGTATAAAAGCAATTCTGGTCTTTTTCGACGTATTTGCAATAGAACCCGATATATTTGCAATAAATAAATCTAATTTATAACTTAGCCGCATAAAATATGAAAAATTTTCCCCCGAAAATCGGAAAAATTCCCCAAAATTACCGTTTTTCAGTTCTCTACATGCTAGAAAGAAGGATTTTCACAAATTGGCTCAGCTATAAATTAAATTCGTTTATTGCAAATATCTCGGTTTTTATTGCAAATACGTCAAAAGTGATTAGAAATATGATTTTATAGAAAATTTTGATACCTACATTTTTTTATTTAAAACTTTTTTTTCGTTTGTTTCCGAGATATTTTCAAAAAATGATTTTGGGAATAGTTTTTAATGTTTATCTACCCCCTAAATAGATGTTTCAATGAAATCTGAGAAGAGAGGGAGGTGTTAAATTTTGTAAATTTAACTTATCTAATTAAAAGCAATGAATTTTTCGACTCAAAATTTATTTTCATTTGGCTATATTTCTTTTTTATCATTTTAGGTACATGTGAAGTATCATGGTCAGCATATATTTTAACTAGTTCAATAGTTTTATTATTTTTATGTTTTTGTTTAAGTTTTTGTGCGTCACGATATAAAATTAGTTCATTTGGTAGTTGAAGCATATATATATTCTAAAAAATTCTACTAAAAAATGTATATATTTTATTTAATAAACATCTTTTTGTACAAATTTTTAAAATCTTGACCTAATATTATTTGTGTTTTCTTATCTCTCTAGATAGTATATTTGCGTATTTTTATAAGTAAAGGAAATCACATCAATAGAACCTTATACGAAAAACGAAATACCTTTTTTTCATCTTTAATTGTTTATAAATTTGCAATTTTTTTTGTCCTCAAAAATGCTTTTGTCACTTTTTTTAGACATCATTCCGAATTCAACAAGCTATGGCACGTATTTTTAAGAACATATATCTCACCAATTTGAACTTGTTAATCCGACTAATAAATGATATCCTCATTAAAAACTCATTATTACAAATATTAAGCTTTTTTCCGCATGATCTTAAACTTCCGGTTGCTCCGACTTGTATATCATTAAAATACTCAAGTTCACTTTTTAATTACCCTGATTATAGCAGAAATCAAATATTGAAGGGATTTAAATTTAAAATCTGATCTGATCTTGTTGTGTGTACAAGTAATTCGCAGTGCCTAATTGATATATTAATTAAATCTGCTGGATATATTTTCGATTACTACTGATAAAACTGATATATTTCTGATTACTGGTATTTGTCACTAATTTTTGCAAGAATGTAGAAAAATGGAACTGAATGCCATGATATTTTTCAGTAATTCTTGTTTTTGAATGTAGAAATTCTAGTTATCCGAAAAAACAAATAGGTATATGGGTAACTAATAGAAACTTTAGATGTGTTTATTAAAACATAAGTTAATTTAAAATTATTCCAAATATAACGTCGTATTTGTTCAACCAATATTTGGCTGGCTTTAATTTCAAAATTATTAGCAGTGTTATTTTAGAAAAAATAGAAATTCTTAAAATACAACGAATAATAATTGACGGAAAAACACTATTATGGGAATTGCTTGGACATTTACCACACCACCTGTTCGTAGAAAGGGTATCTTAAAAAAAATAAAAAATATGATTGAACATTTAGACGATAAATCGTAAGTATTGACCACAGATAACAAAAAAATAATAATTAAGGTACCTAATACCATTCGATGTTGACTAGCGAAAATATCTTTCATAATCGGTTTATCTCGCCATTGGGAAAGTTAGATTAGAGTAATAGACTGAATGTTTTTTAGGACAATTAACAACACTTTGTAATCCTTAATATTCATTTCTGGAACTTAAATATGTTGTTCAAAAAATCATAGAACATAATCTATTTTTTTAACTATGTTCTAACATATTATTTACACCCTCATTTCATATTTAAATCAGTAGAAGTCAGCTCAGTAATTTCGGGTCGCGAATAAAATCGCTTTCTGTTTGCTCCTTTTGTATTACTTTTAACAGATATTAGATTACATTTCTTAAAAACGCTCATATTTTTCTGAAAGTTTGTTATAATTGAATTCAAAAATAAGTCCACTTTTTCAACTTATTATTGGGTTCGAGAAATTCCGTTATGATAACTAAGAGCTCAGCTCCATTCAAATATAAACCGCAGGGTTCAGGTGACGATAACAAATCGGAAATCGACCATGTCAGCGTTTTATGTCGCTATGGAGATGAGCCCTACTGCTGTATTTGCGAAATTAAACATTTTATAGATTTTATTTAGATCTTTGCAAACAATGTCGGCCAAATAATTGCTCACAACAATATTGCCAAATGTCAAACAATGCATTTTGTGGTCCTCGTTGTGGATATTCTGGGTGTGGTCTAGTTGGATGTAATAATATGGCAACAACACCAACATTTCAACGTGTAGTTATGTGTGGTCCAGCTACATGGTTACCAAATTATGCACCACCTAATAATAGTATAACTATTCCACAAAATTGTTGTAATTCATCCTGTGGTCAATGCTAAAAAAAGTTTTTGTCTACGTATTTTAAAACATAGTCCTAACAAGTAACAAAAAATTTGCAAAAAAAAAATGGTGTTTCAAAGAAAAAAAAAGAAAAAAGTAGGGAAAAATTGTTATTGAACCTTAATTGTTTTATATTATATATCTATGTATTTTTGTTTTCTCAATGATTATATGTTTTTTTTTGAGGAGCACAAATGATGTGGACGTTATTTTTGGTATTTTTTAAGTGTTATTTTTTTCGTGCTTATAAAATAGCTTATTTTAATTTTAAAAGTGTTATTAATTTTAATTATAGTTGTCCAATGTATACAAGATCTTTATATATATATTAAGTTTTTTTTTACCAGTTTTGTTAATACATTTGCGAAATAAAAATTGGCATATTTTTCTTAACTTTTTTCAAATTCGTTTAGAACTACAATTCTGTTACGAAATGAATAAAACTTTGCTCTTTTTTCAATTCCATGATATTCAGGTTTTCAGATATTTTCAGGTTTTCTAGTAAATGAGCCACCATGTTTTTGCCATCGGCAATTTAGATTTAAGATATTCAGGGAATAAATAAACACAAGTAATAATTTTTTTATAATATATATAATTGGTTCTTTTCGTTGGGAACAAATATCAATTTTTGTTTGTTTGTTTGGGAAGACAAAATGTAATTTTGCCATAAAAATACAGATTGTGATTGCCACACAAAATAAGGTACCTATATAATATTTGACTATATTGACTTATTCATTTATATTGGTCAAAATAAAAACGTAAGAACATCGATCGAAGACCAAAAATATGTATCTATTTCGAGATTGATGTATATTAATTTTCTAAAGAACGAAAAAATCAAATTTTACGAGCCGAATACTCAGCTGATTTATTTGACCAATATAAACCTAAATGGTGGTAACATGAACTTATATAAAAATTTTATAAGTGAATGTAATAAAAATGCAATAATTTTCCTTTTATTTCTTTATCTCGAATAATAAATTTAATATGTCGTTGAATTTCGTCATAATGTTTCGATAGTATATAATCGAAAATTGAACCTAAAATATTTCACATTTCATTTTGAAAACATGCATTTTTGAGGAAAATCTACTCCAAAAACTGCATAAAAATTACCATGTAAGTAGAGCTAAAATTTGTAAAACTTATACTGTAAATTTGTACTTGATTAGGCTTGGCTTTCATATTCATTTAGTCTCGGAAATATTAGGTGTTTTCACAATAAATTTACCCAGTATTAATTTGTAAACTACCGGTAGGTTTTTTATTGGAATCATTTTATCTTTAAAATTAAAAATTGGCCAATTACGTGCCGTTTGTACACGCATAAACTTACGAGTTACATTGTCCATATTAAGTAACAAACTACAGCAAGTCATCAACCACTGGACCAGGAGAGGTGGAACAGGATATTGGACAAATAAAATTTATTTGTAAAATGTAGAATTTAAAAATTTTAAAACTAAAAATGTCAATTATTTTTTGTTTTTTGTTTACTTTTAATCATGCATACGATATTTATTGTGTCTAGAACTCGAATAGCCTAATTGGTAGGGCGCTTGACATGAATCCAAGAAGTCCGGGTTCGAGTGTAATTTTTTCAATTCTCTTTAATTAAAAATATCTAATTCAAGAAATTTGATAGAGCGAATTACCCCATTTTATTATAAAAAATATAAAGCGCTTGGGACCACATTGTGTCGTGGTCATGTGAATCAATATATCAGCCTTATTTTAAAAGATATTTAAGTTCTATTCACTTGATGACTAGTACCAGCGCATTATAGTACATACTTTAATCAGTTAGGATAATAGAATCACAAAATGACTCAGCGTCTGAACCCAGCTTCAGATATGATTAAAATACCAAACTTAAAATGAATTGCCGTCGCAAAAACTCTTCATATAACTGGGAATTCGAAAGATTTGGAATCTTTATCTTGGAGTGGGAAAATGGAATACAGAAGAGATAAGAGAAAAGTTAAAATACAACCTTTTCCTAGGACATTATTATCAAATAGAAGAGATTAACAAAAACTTTAGTTATATAATAAAAAATAACCGTATTTTCAATTTTTTTTTTTTTTTTTGAAATCGGTTAAAAAAAAAGACCGTATATTTTCAACCAAAGCTTGTGCTGCCAGCAATAAAACATGTTCCTTTAGGCTTTAGTTGAACGCATTTTTGTCAATTCTCATAATTACGTTATTTCCTTTTAAAACTTCATCTAAAATAATTGGATGAGATATGTTTAAATAAACAAATGGACTCATCAGCATGTTTTCAAAAAATCAAAAAGAAAATTTCTGTATGTATATTATTTTTTCCACTTTTATATATATGTATAATATTTATATAAATAAAAATTAAAAAAAGTTTAACAATAAAATTATTTTAACAGTTAACAGTTCTCTGATATCACATTAAATAAATCTCAAAACTGATTGTTGTTAACTACGTTTCCTCTACCGAATAAAACCTTTCAAGGAGACTAAATTACAACAATTCAATTTTTTACCTAATAACATGGCAGCCACAACATTTTTTACACCTTTAAAAATAGTAATGTGCTTTTGTTCTATTCTACATGTGCTCTATCCTCTAATTTTGATGTATACTCCCTTGTCATTTGCAAATTTATCGTAAAGTGACCCGCATGATAAATGCATTTTATATTATGGGGGTCACCAGAGATTCTGTACTTTTGAAAATACAATATGTATTTTCTATACTTTCCCCGTGGTGCCTAATTTTGATGTATTTTCCTTACCATTTCCAAATTTCCTAAAAGATGACTATCATGATATATTTTTGACTTCAGTTTGCGTGTCCCAGACTTTTCCCGTGGCCACTATGATAGTAAATATAATTTGGAGATTTTTTAGTTTTTTTTACACACAGCACACACAACAGTATGTAGGGTAAAAAACACACACGCTTCGATCACGCAATATGCCTGACCTATTCAGTTTTATCTGATGTTTTTTTAACAATAGAATCTTTACTGGTTGATTTCTTGTAAAAGGAATCTTTACTGAGTGATTTTTTATGAATGGAATCTTTACTGATTGTTCCATTACTAGATAAATTTTCTATAACCACACCACCATTATTATCTTCTTTACTTGGAATAGCTGCTTCTTCTGCTGTTGAGAAACGAATTCGAGTTGGTTTTGGCATTATTTTTGGTACAAATAAAACTACGATGAAACTCAATACATGGAAGATAAAGTACATGTGTCTGAAATAGAATAACAATCAATTAAAAAAAATTTAATAAAAAGATCAAAATGGATATCCAAATAGGATACTGAGGAGGGTTTTATATAAAATTCTAAGCGTGATTCTTTGGCAAAAAATAAATTTAAAAAATGTAAATAAACCTTCGATCAAAAGCTTTTCGTTTTCAAGGTATACAATAATGTTTCGAACAAAAATGTAAAAAAAAAATATACAAAAAGTTTGCTTTGGTCTTTTATAAAAATAAGGAAAAAAGTTCGTATTAAAATATAGTCAAGGGCGCTTCGTTGAAATAATTTTTGTTACACAAAATCTCGGAAATAAAAAGATTTGGATCTAATGTTTATATGAACTTTTTTGTTTATATGAAATTTTAATTTTTTTTATAAGACATTAAAGTATACTTACACTAAAAGTCGCAAACTTGGCTCAAAGTCCAAAATAATAAATGAAAATGTTAAATAGCCAAAAAGAACTCTTGTTACAAATCCAGTTAGAATATCGTAAAAGATGCTTGAGTTTCTATTATGTTGGAAGTAATGTCGGAAATAGCGTCGTATCTGTGAATTAAAAGTGAAAAACAAAACAAGTTTTAAAGAAATTTAGACACGCATAATATTTTTAAGTCTTCTAACAAACTAGAAACAAATCTGTTTCAATTCAGTATTCTTTAATATATAATAACTTAGCTAGTTATTAATGATAAAGCACAAAAAGGACCATAAGATATAAGATCCAATTTTTAAATACTTTTCCAATCCCCAAAGAAATAATTATTAATATTTAATCCTCACTATGCTGACTAATTGCAAACAATTTATTAATCAGAAAAACAAAATTCAACAGGTTGTTTCTGAAATCAGTCCAAATAGACATGGGTTTTTTAATGATTTGGCCAAATTCGTTTCTAATTCTCGTAGAATTATTACAGGAATTTTTCGACGATTTCGATTTATACTTAATAAATATGAAATAAAATATTTACCGTTCTAGCTGCCATTGTATACAATGTCGCTGATATAAATGTTATATAATATCCCAAATAGAATCCATGCCACACCGCAGACAGCGTATACGTTAATAGTGTTGCATAAACCGCAACACGATCATAAACAACCATTCGTAGCCATTTATTAGTTTGTATATTCCATGCGTTAATACCATCACGCAAACTTGTACTAAACTCAAATCCGAGCACATTAATATTTGATACTTTATCCCATTTCGCATTACCCTTTTCATCGTATCCATTAAAACCTAATCCTGAATTATTACATACCGCATCGCCTAATAACCATGCGTAATAATATTTAAAACGTGTTAGAGTCGTCACAATGTTTAAGTAATATAGTTTATAAACTAAAGTTGTATTCAATACAAAGTCATCTTCACGTATTACGTCAAGTGGGAAGATTTCGGATAGTTTTAAATAAATCAAAGCACAAGCTACTCCACCTAATGCTTTTAACATGACAGCCTTATATGGAGAAGGTTCTACCAATGCTATCCGATATGATTCTGCAGTATTATTGTTTGTTTGTTTTAAATTTGATTTTGATGGAACAGCATCTCCATTGGTTTGGATCTAAAAATAAAATAATAAATACAATATAAATTAAATAAATAAATTATTCACCAATTATAATAAATTAATATATATAATATGATATAATAAACTATTTATACGATGCTCTTATTTTTGTAATTTAGTTATGTAACAATAAAACAATTTTCGGAACATTTTTCAGGAAAATTAAAAACGCGTGAATACATATATGATTTTTTTTCGATTTCAGCCTTAAAATTGCAGTTTTCTCAAAAACGACAAATTTTCTTATTTAGCGGTTGCATTTACTAGTGTGAATTACCGAAAAAATTTGCAAAAATTTCCAAATTTCAAATAATTTTAATGCCAGTCTCGAAAAATGACTGAACAAGAATCTACTACGGGTACATTTTATTTACAAAAAAAATTGCCCAAGTTACTTTCATTTTTATTAGACCATCAATACTTACAATATTTTGATTTACTGATGACTTTGGTTTAGGAAGAGCATCTAATAAATATGTGCCTTGTATAAAATGCATGTAATCTCTATAAAAAATTAATGGACCCGCCATTAAAGTTTGATGATGAAATATGTAGCTAAAATATTCGAAAATAGTTGGTATACGATCAATTGCATGATACTTTTGATTATCATTCATTTCTTCATCCTCTTTTGTTAACCCATCATGTAAATTTAAAGCTAACGATGTGATTTTTTGTACAATTATCATTAATGGACCTAAAAAATAAATATACATTGTTATTATCAACTTAATAACTTTATTTTAGCAGGGGAAAATATTTATTTAAAAACTTTCAACAAGGAGTTTATATTTTTAGTAGAATTAACATATTTTTTTTTTGAAATCATCTCAGCAGGATAAGAGAAATTTCAAATAATTTTTTACAACTAGTGTAGAAAGGCAGGTTTCAGATACAACTAGTGTAGAAAGGTAGGTTTCAGATGAAACATGAATATACATGAGCTTATACTGCGTTAAGATGAATAAGAGGATAATAATTATCAATACTCGAACCCATAGGCGAGTGTAGTAATTTACCCGAACACTTACTCATTTCATTGCAGTTTAACATGGGAATGTATTTATTTCGCAGTTAATCAGGTAACCTCACTATGTACATGATTTATAAATATAACTATATATAATTCTTATTGTAATAATTTAATTTAAGAAAAAAAGGATAAACAAAACAATAGTAACTGTCACAATAAGGGACCATCCATTAATTACGTCACACACCAAGGGGGGGGGTTTGAAATGTGACATTGTGTAACAAGGAGTACGAAGGGTAGTCAAAAGCGTTGTGACATCACGTGTTAAAATTTAAAATATAAGTGCAAAAATAAACTAGCCCATAAAAAAATTTTTATTATACTCTCTTTCTAAATTCTCCCGTACTATAAATTTTTTTAAACGAAAATTTGAATCTTCAATTAACGTAATCAATCGTTTATCGTTAACTTAATTGATATATTGTTCTGTCTATAATTATTTAAATTGTTTGACTTGATGTTGATTTAAGAAATTTAAAAAATAATTTAACTATTTTTTTATTTTAATTATTTCTATTAAATTATAAAATATGTGACGTCACACCAATGTGACCGTCTTTGACAAGCGGGAGGGGGGATTTAAAAATTGTAAAATTGGTGTGGCGTAATTTATGGATGGCCCCTAAATAAATAAAATTGCTGAATATAATATATCAATAAAAAAATTTGAATGCTTTATTTGAATTAAAATATTATTACGTATAAAAAATTATTTGAGTTGGCCTGATAATTATGTATAGGACAATCTATATTATGCTGAATAAAAGTAAGATTGGCTGAACGAATAATAATGATACTTCTTTTCTGTACAAAAATCATTTATCTGTGTAATTTGTATCTTCTATAATCGATGGCTGTTAAAAACGAAACTGTTTACGAAATATTATTCGATTTAGTCAGTATACTTCAGATTTGTGTATGGTTTTATATAGAAAATAGATTTGATGTCGCAAGATGTGTCGTTCGTGTCATTATATTTTTTATTGGAACAAGGTAATTTTCATTCAGAAAAACATACTATCTTTTAAAGAATTATCAGTTCAATTAGCGGTATTTTTTTACATTGGTATTAGATTCATTGTAAAAAAATACAGCTATTTACATCCTTTACCATTGCTTCTACCCTTTATCACACTCAAAAATTAAACTTTTGCAACAGGTTTTATATTAACTCATTTTGTGAGTGTGAAAGCTAATAATAAAACAAAAGAATAAAAAGATGCACAAGCCATTAATTTTGAAATTTTAAAATTAAATCTCTCTTTAATGGAGAAGTGATAAGTCGAAAACGTAAATAACAACTAATAATATTGGAACTGGTAGAAACTTTGATTTGAACGAAGTAAAATATTAATAATGTAAAATATTAGAACGGTTAATTAAGAATTGATGTTTTACATCAACATTGAAATTTTAGTTCAATAAAGAAGTGAAATTCCTATATATATCCCAAAACGAAAAATTTTGAATGGAAAATTTAATATTTTTTTCTTGAAGTAAATGATTACTTCAAAAAACTATGTATACATTATAGAAAATTAATTTTTTCAAGGATTCAGTAGAAATCTGAAGAGTAAACAGTTCTCTATAATTCTTATAAATCAACAAGTTATAAGGTGATGATAAAAATAAGCAAAATATTCGCCTGGATAGAAAAGCCACATAAATACATTTTTTCTATATATTTATTTAAGTTTTATCCGACAACACTCTTACATAATAAGATGTGTGAAAATGTTTCATTTAGTGAATATAGGCTTTTCGTCGCGAAAGGTTAGACGATATTGTAAATCCTCTATTTTATACAAGACACAGCCCCTATTTTTTACGTTAATGAAAATCATTATATTCACAAGTAATTTTTATAGCTGTATCTTCGTTTATAAGTATATTTTTTAATACTAAATTGAGCAACGGAATTAGCTTGTAAAACAATTTGTAAATTTTGTACATTTTTTTAGTTTTTAATTGTTTTTGGCTATTTTTTTCTTCTCAATTCTACTCGGGATACTTTCTAGTGAACGTTTTGAAATTACCACTAATCCTCAAGTATATCCACCCCTGTTAACTCTCAGATTTATTCACAACAAAAACTATTTCTTTTCATAAAACTAACAGGTAGACAGACATTTCTATTGTCAAGCAACTCATTCAGTGGTTTTTCGAAGAATATGTTTTTAAAAATAAATGAAGATTTAGAGCCTTTTTAATGCATACGCTGGTAGGGATTCGATGGACACCGAAATATTTACTCAAGACTTCGTTTCATCAAATAGAATACACTTTACAAATTTTTAGCTCGCTAACTTTTTCGGTTTTGAGTTATCGCGTTCACGGACAGACAAGTACTAGGGCAGATAGAAATACACTAATAAATTTATGACGTCTTTACCAAAATTTTGTTTCTACCATCAATATTTTTTAGCGTTAAATTTAAGACTAAATTTAATATACTCCTGTGATTATGTATATAAGCAGAGTATAAAAAGAATGGGGTATGATTATTGATTTGGTTTAACAAATACCTGAACACTGAGACACGTTTCGCTCAAGTTAATTCAAAAATTAAACATAAACGTAACTTTATACGGTAATATTAATTTTACATTGTATTAAGGTGCTAAATAAATAAAAGAAGCGCAAACATACCAGAAATGTCAAGCGTGTACGAATTCGAAAAATAATATTGTCGATGTAAATGAATTGTAGATAAATATAATAATGAGACCACTAACACACTCCTAAAAACATTAATTAAATCAGAAGCTGTTATTAGAAAAATTATGCTAGACAATTTGAATCGTTGCGAAACTAATGTTCATTGATTTGAATTCATTCTAAAAAAAATTTTCAATACTTACCGATGCATAGTTTTTGGACTTTGGAAGCACATTATTGTGTATGTAAGTGTTGGTAATGTTATTAAATGTATTGCATGGCTGTAAAAATAGAAAAATAAGTTGAAAATACAAAATTTTGTCTTTCTTTTTAAGAGTGAATTCACAAAATGGCAAAGGATAAAAATTAATTTTTAGAAAAATTAAAAACATCTATTTGCGGTTTTGCAAATTTACTGACAAAGTAAATCTATCTACATTAAACGATTTTGTTTGAACTTACTATCCAAAACATATATAACCAAACAATGCACCCAACGTAAGCCCCAATCCATGACGTATGTCTGCACTTACACGTGCAGGATGTAGAAGTGTCCGAAATAGCGGTGCTATACTCAAAGATACAAGTTGTGTGAGTACCAAATTAACCTGTAAAATAACAATAAACTTTGTTAGCAGCACTATTTTATTAAAAAAAATATGTAATTTTATCTAATATCTATATAAGTTCGATCTTCTCAAAATGAATATACGTATAGTGTTTCATATACTACCATCGAGGTTCTTCTAATTCTGAAAGAGCATATATTCCAAAACAGGTCTATTGAGTCTACGTTTAACTAACCATTGCTATCAATTGTATTATTAAATTATTTATAACTTTTATTGATAACTAGAAATTGCAACTCGATAACTGGCGATAATAATTCGTACTAATTAAAAACAGAAAAAGACCCGAATTTAGTAGTTACAATTTCGACTAGCAGGTGGCAATACTTGTACTTGCCATTTTTTAATATCAATAAAAATATTCAAATTCAAATTAGATAAATCCCGCCATCTGGCGATAAAAATTTATACTATTAAACAGAACGTGGACCGCTTTTTCAGTAGTTCCAATTTAAACCACCTGATTATTTACTATTTATCAATATCGCTTTACTATATTATTAATTTGAGTTTTCACAAAATGTTTGTATCATTCTAATCTATTTTTTTTAACTTATAGAAATTATATTCTTCTTTTTAATTCAGCAAGTTACAATAAAGTTTTTTATTATAACTAATATTTATTTTCTACTTTTTTAGTTATATATGCATTAGTACGTGGTACAAGACACTACCGTCTCTTCAGATATGGAAATAATTTGACATTTTGAAGTGGTTGTAAATAACGTTTAAAGATTCCGTTACATAGATACATACCAAGTAAATAAAATCGTGTTAAAAAAACATTCCATTTGAATTAACAATTTTTTGGATTTTATTTTAAAATAAATCGATTCTATATAATAATATTTATAATAAAATTGTTTATCTATGTATATAAATAAAAATGAATATTTGTATATATGCAATTATACGTACATATTAGTGATGGGACGTATATTCGCATTCGCCAATATTCGAGTATTTTTTAACACTCACATTCGCAAAAAGAATGTTTTGCGAATGTTTTTGACAAAAATGTACTAATACACTAATATGTACTTTACTCATATTTTTATATCACTTTTTAATCACTGTTAAATTTGAATGTTGGCCAAATGCAATTATAGTAAACTAACAAACCTCAAATTTAATTTTGCTATTAATGGACTTATGTGGTTTGTTTTGAATAGACTTATACGACGGACTTTTTTACGATAATGAAGAATTATATGTACTAGCTCGACCCGTACGGAATTCCACTGCTGAGGCTACCGTAACCTATGGACACCCTGTACTCGTGACTAAAAAACAACAATAAATTTTGTACAAAAGTGGCGAAAAAAATCAAGCTTTTAAATTAATATTAGGAGAAAATGTTTTAAAAATAGTTTCATTTGAAATATCTTTACAGTTGCTGATTCACTTTATAAAAACTGTTACAATCGAATTATGTTTGCCTAATAGCCTTTTTAAAATATAGATATATTTTTTTCATTAAAATTATGTATTATGTGTCTAACCTGGTTTTTTATAAGCGGTACAATTTTAGTTCGGGAGTATATTTTTTGTCGGAAAATAACATGATAAGCTTGAAAATGAGGGGTGAATCATGGAATTTGATAAAAGAATAAGGCAGAAAAAGACAACGGGAGCAAGTAAAGAATGTCTCAGATCACAAGTTTGTCAGCCTTCGCCTCGGGCGACAATGAACATGAGTTCTGAATATTATTTACTTTTGCTCCCTAGGTGTGTAATATACTATTAAATTATTTTAGTATGGTTGTGACTTTATTATAATTTAATTTCATAATTAAAGAATTTTATTTTAGTTTTCCAAACATAAATTAGGTTGTTTTACTAGCGAGAATCTAACGCAAACGCTCTCAGATGTAAAACGTACTTCATCCCTCCCTAATTTAAATCCGAAATATAGCCATCTTAAATTAAACTTTCGAAAACGTTACTAGCTCTGGTACCAATTATTCATGGACACATAGGATGGAAAAAGCAAAAATTTTGTTTATCAAAAAGCACTTCAATAAACAGAATATACAAACATTCACTCTTTTACTTTATGCGGCATTATACTTTGCAATGCATGTCGGGTACTAGCTAGTAATTGATATAAAGTTTACCCAGACAATAAATAATAGACAAAATCACGTGATTCTAAAAATACACATGTTTTTTCTCCCCTTATTATAATAAACATATACAGTGCAATGAGTCACACTTACATAAAGGTTCTTATTATCCTTTCAGTGCATAAAATTATTTATTTTTAATAATTGCATGACTCAAGCGCAAGCCTGTCTGTTGCACTCACCGCGATCAACTTTTACACTTTTTTGCTTGTTGTTTATGATCATATTCTAATAATAAACCTTCGCAATCAATAAAATAAATGTTTTTATTGAAACATGTGTTCAACGATTTTCTAAAAAATTTCATTTTGATGTGAATGTTAGCGTATGGCTTGTGTATGTGTGACCTTATAAACTAACTGCATCACCCAGAAAATGAAATAAACACTTTTTACTCAAGCAGTATACAAATTTTAATTTTTTCACTTAATTTGTTTCGTTAGTAGTCCACAAAACGAAAGTTTCGGTCATTTTGCACTTTAGCGACTCTTTTTAAAAATACTCCTAGAAAACCAAGAAAAAAACCAAATTAAAGCATTTTACGTAGATTGCGAATCCGTTGTCGGAGCTGGTAAAAATTAACAGTTTTTCTTTAATTAACGAAAATACCGTATTTTCCCATAGTATTTTTGCATTAATAAATAAATTGGTTTGTCACAGGGTGATTTTAAGGGCTAAAAACACGTCGACCAGTGCTAACTCGAACCCATTAAAGGCATGGCATGGCTAGCCTGTAGATCAGAAAATGCAAGGTGCAATAACGGTCAAATAACCTCAAATTTTGAAATCATCATTTTTCGCTATTAACATCATTTTTTGTACATTTTAAGCATATTTAATATTTAATAAGGTAATTAATAAACTAATTTAATTAATTAATTTATTCATTGTAAGGTACGAAAAATAACGCTTATCGAAAATGCAAATTTGCGATTTTCGTTAATTAAAGAGAAACTGTTAGTTTTTCAACAGCTCCGACAACGGATTCGTAATCTACGTAAAAAATGATATAATTTGGTTTTTTTCCTGGTGCTCTAGGTGCATTTTAAAGAAGGGTCCCTAAAGTGCAAATTTAATAACAATTCTTAAAAATGTATAGGACTTATTTTTTAAAGGTTAAGGAGATTTTCCCAAATAAGCGCGTGAGTGTAATAAACTATTGTGTAATCAACAGCTACATTTTTCTAATATTTATATTGCATGACAAATAAAATAAATGATAGTTTTATAATGATAGGATTAAATTAAATACCGTGTATTTAAAAAGAGGCTTAAATCGTGCAGATAAAGTTAATTATTGTTTGGATAATTGATAAAAAGTAATTAGAACAAATACTTTCAAATCATTAGCCTTTTTTAGGATTCCGTAGCCAATGGACATAAAACGCCCATATAACATCGCCATGACTATGCAGCATCGTTCAATAATGATAAATAATTATAAGCTAGTTTTTTATGCCAGTTGTATTTTATAAAAAATGTGTATTGAAATTAAAAATAATCAGGAATCAATCTGTTATCGAGAAAATGAAGGATGACAATTTTCAATCATCTTTGTATAAGGGTAGCAAAGTCTTGAAAATCGTCATAAAATAAATATTGACAAATATACAGTGTGTTACATTTAAGATGAAAACACCCTCATATTTTCGTTATTTATAAGAATATCGATTTGAAATTTTGCATCGCCATACAGAGTGATGGGTCACATTTTTTAAGGTACTTAACCGAAATCAAAATTTTGAACTCAGTCTACTACAAATTCACAAATAGGTCGATTCTTAAAATTTTTCTTAGCGTCAAAGATGCTCAGAGATATGGAAAAAAACTATCCGAAAAAGTTGCTTAGTATATTTTTGTATACCCATATACCGATTTTCATGACAAAATTCGCCTTTTTAATATTTTAATTATTTTGGTCTTTACTCAAAATTATTACAAGTTTATTGAAATATTTGAATACATACCACTATTAAATTATCAACTTGTCCAGTTTTTACATTATTGAGCACACTACTTATAAAAGTTTAATTTGTAATTTTATAACAAATGTGTTATGGAATGTAAAAACTGGACAAATTAATAATTTAATTGTGTTATAAGTTAAAATATTTCAATAAACTTATAATTATGAGTGTGGACCAAAATAATGGCAAAATTAAAAATATTTTAAGCAACTTTTGCTAATAATTTTTTTCTATATCTATGGCACGCCATTTTACTATTTAATAGGCTAATTTCATCGAGGAAAAAATTAATTAATTTTTTTTTTTTCAAACAGAAATTTTATATTTTATATTTTATATTTTGTAAAATAAATCTTAGTAAAAGAGAGATTGATATAAGATAAGATGAGAATTAAAATTATGATGATAACATAATAAAAATGTATTATTATTATGTATCATCATAATAATAATGTATTATTATTATGATGATACATAATAATAATACATTTTTATTATGTTATCATCATAATAAAAATGTATTATTATTATGATGATACATAATAATAAATCAGTTAATTTTATTTGAATTAGATTAAAAAAAAATGATTGAATTAAAATTATGTACATAATGGAAATAGAGAATTAAAATTATGTACATAATAAAAATGATTGAATTAAAATTATGTACATAATGGAAATAGAGAATTAAAATTATGTACATAATGGAAATATATGGCACGCCGTTTTACTATTTAATATGAATTAAAATTATGTACATAATAAAAATGATTGAATTAAAATTATGTACATAATAAAAATGATTGAATTTAAATTATTTACATAATGAAAATGATTATTATTATGATGATAACATAATAATAATGTATTATTATTACGATCATTTTTTTCGGACATTAAATAGTAAAATGGCGTGCCATACTATATCTCAAACCATCTCTGACGCTAGACAAAATTTTAAAAATCGGCCCTATTTTCCAATTTGTTGTAGGCTGAGTTTAAAGTTCAGATTTCAGTTAAGTATATTAAAAAATGTCACCCTGTATGACTGTCCAAATTTTAAATCGATTTTCCTATAAATAACGAAAATATGAAGGTGCCTTCATCTTAAATGCTATCTACACACTGTATAGTAATAAAGTTTTGAACAACAATAATTAAAAAAGATGGCAATTGATTTTTATTTTCAAGTAAGATTTTCTACACAAAAATACTTTGATCAGATTTTTTATTTTTGTGATTTTGGATGATAAAAATGATTTTAAAGCAACCAAAGCTGTATCATCGTTTATGTCTAATATGAAAAATAAAATATTTTTTTCTTCTCTTTATTATCGTATAATTATGTCGTAAAAATCTTAGACCAAAGATTTATGTAAACATTTTTTTATATTTTGATACAAAGAAGTATTAAATTTTTCCCCCAAATTAATGCTACACTTTATATATTAATGGGTGAGAAGCAGACCACCGGCTCGAAATGTCAGAGGTCATGTTGTTCGTTACCGTCAACATCATACCTTCATACCAAATTGATTATGTGAGTAAAAAATATAGATAACTTAAAATTATAAAGCAAATTACAAATACACTTTAAAAATTTCATTTATATGAGAGTACAAATATTTATTTTAACAAGATTTCACATTCATTATCCGAGCCAAACCCTCATCAAATCAATATTTTCAGTTTTATTTATAATATTAATTACACAGTAGGAAGTGTCTGTCGGATGAATTTGTTTATATTTATTAATTAAATAATTTCATTAATTTACATTAAAAGCTTGTAATACATAAACTCAGATCGGCTAACTATCTGCAAGTACACGCGATTTATATTGCACTATTCCATTAGGCAAATTACGCATATTCGTTGTGTGCGTAGACATGGTAGGGACAATTAAAACAATGAAAGCGCTTCCAGTGAAAAATTTTGGCGATAAAGGAGGCTGTTATGACTAATTTGCTGTTCTTTACATGTAAATGTTATAGAAATGTCAACTTAAAATTATTGAAAAACACTAATTCATTAAACTTAATGCATTTAAAATTGTGAAAATAAGAAATCAAATTGCACAAATATTATTTTTCAAACGTAAATTATCATAATTATTTATTTAAATTTGTGAGACAATAATATTAAATTTTCAATGTAAGTCATAAATGCAATCCATACAATTCTATACTTAAAATAGTGTACCATTACCATGGAAACGCCTCCAATACAACTCACGCACGGTGCGAATACCAACAACTGTGATCGTGGCTGACCTTTTGTCATTAATACATACCACAATAATTGAGTTATTCTACCGAGGCCAAGATTTAAAAAAACAAAGACGTTTTTAAAGCACACAGTTTAATTTAAATGGTTCGATCTTTTAATTCTGATTTAAAATAACTTATATTAGCAAAAATATAAATTAAGATCAATTAAATATTGTATTATAAGATTCGAAAACACACTTTAAAGTTCAAAAAATTGGCCTCGGTAAAATAACTCAAGTATAGAGCATTTTATAAACATTTACTCTACTCTACGCCTCATACCATCTTGCATATAACCAAAACCAGATTGTTCCAAGAATAACATCTTCAAAATACCCATTGTTCGCTATATTTTGAATAGCTTTTAATATACCTCAGAAGTTTCTAGAGGTGGGTTAAAATTTTAGAGGTTCAAAAATTTGGTTGAAAGTTCGATAAATTATTTTTTTTAGTTACCTTCCTAATCAACTGAAATAGCTGAAACTGTTCCAAGAAGATTTGGGTGATGACTTTAGTAATTTTATAATAAAAAATGTTATTCATAGAAAAATTTTGTATGAAATGATTTCAAACTCAATTATGACGAAAATTTATGCTTTTATGTACTTGATGGGTTCGAGTCATTGTCTTTAGTATCATCCGCAAGAATGTTTTTTAAATGAGCTTATAGCTTGAATCGCGTATTTCATCTTGACCATCTTAACATTGATTTTAATTTATTATATTTAAAATCTTTTTGATAATTTGAAGCTTGAACAAAATGACTTTAAAAAATTCAGCAATATTTTAGCTTGACCGCTCGTTCATTTTAAAAAATGAAACATAAAAATGCTGAAAATTGAAATTTTTTGGATGTCGGGCACCGTGTTTTTACGAGAGTCAGTAAAATGGTTTTTACAATTTGTTATCCAACCATCTACGTATCTGAATATCGTCCACAATGGATATTAATAAATTATTCGGGCCCCCGGAAAGAAGGAATTGAAAAATATAGGAGTTATCCTAGAATAAAAATTTTCCAAGTTTTACCTAGGCTATCTAATGATGACCTTAATACAATAAGTTACGAAAATAGACTTTGACCCAAACCCGCTTCTTTTTAGCAACGGATTTAATTACTTACTATACACAAATTTTTTCTATTTTATTTTATTTATTCAAATCTGTAATCAAATTTGTAATTATTAAACATTTTTTTTTTTAATTTTAATTATAACTTAGTTTGTTTAAAACGGTTAATTTCCTTTGGTTTTGCCTTTTGGTATACCTTTATATAAATTGAAGATTTCTTCAGCTATTATAAATATCAGACTTCAATAATGATCTGATGATAAATTATAGAAAAATTATTTTCTACAATTTCGTCCATTCTAAAAATTTTAATTTTAATAATATTTATTTAAAAATTCCAAATGAGCTATCCTCAAAGCCCTCATTTGAGATAAATTTTGGTCAATTCGTCTTAGAGTTTCACCATTAGTAAACATTTCAAATTGATCGGATAATTGATTTGGGAATTATCGCCCGACAAATGTCTGGCCACACACCCTCAAGCACACACACACACACACACACACACACACACACACACACACACACACACTCATACATACTTGATTTTTTAAAACAAACGTTAATTAAAAAAATTTTGATTTTGGTTTTCGGAATGAAAGTAATAAATTTCTACCAAAAAAGTTAAAAATAACTTTATCACCTTAAATAAAAAATTAACATAACAATAATTTAAAATTGTCTCTGGTTTTATCAATTGTTATAAAATTGACTTATCATGGACATAATATTTTTTTATGATTAAATTATTATTATTTTATGAATATTGATAAATAAAAAAATATTGTTTTATTTACCATAAATTTTTGCAATTTTTTTTCGAGATCAAAGGTTGACCATTTTTGATTTATTTATATATGGTTTTATATAAATCTGGAACAGTTGTACATAATTTGACATACTTTTTAGTGAAGAATCCTGATACACTAGATGCGTTACATTATATTTGGTTAAAAAGCATAAGTTCAAAAATAGGTACTTGACCTGTCATCAGAAGTGTATACGTATTCGATTGCAAGATCAAAACTTTGTTTTAAGGAGAAACCCGAATTATTCAGAATTATGTCATGTCTTCTACTAGCACTAAAAAAACAAAAGCAATTACAAATTGCATAAACAACAATACAATAATAGTTTTTCACAACATATTATTAACAAGTGAAAACAAACAATTGACTGAGTTAACTGTTGAAATACCATGCATAGTCAGTGTTGATTTCTTTATCACATTACACATACAAACATGTAACACATAAATAACTGATAATCAAGTATAGTACATATGTAAATGACTTTATAGGTTTCTGCATTACCGACCGACATTTAGTGTATAGTTTGTACACATATTATAAAATTTCCGCCTAATTGGGGCCCTCACGGGTAAACAGTGATGTTTACGAAAAAATGTTTCAAACAAAAGTTGTTTAATTCTTGATAAGGAACATTTTTTACATTTAAACTTTTGTTCTATCTCTAACGGTTTATAAGATGGGTCCTACGGACCCAAGACCCAATTGACCTATGATGCCCATTTACAAACTTGACCTCACTTTTTACGTCCTGAGTACGTTGTAAAAATTTCAGCTCGATATCTTTTTTCGTTTTTGAGTTATCGTGTCCACAGACGGACGGACGGACGGACAACCGGAAATGGACTAATTAGGTGATTCTATGAACACCTATGACAAAATTTTTTTTTAGCATCATTATTTTTAAGCGTTACAAACTTGGGATTAAACTTAATATACTATATATATTTCATATATGCATGGTATAATATGTATATTTCATATATGCATGGTATAAAAATTGTTATCAATGTTCAGCTAATTTAGTGCGGATTTGCACTGTTGATAAAATAAAGAATTCAACAAATATTATGATGTATGACATTTTTTGAAAAATAATAAATAAAATTCATATTTATTGATAACATTGATTCCGGAAATGATTTTATAAACAAAATATCTATTGTTCAAGTATACCTATTTTTATTTAAATCAAAAAATAAAAATGACCTATTATTATATTGTTTCATTGTAGTAATAAAGCATAGGTTGACTCAAGGTAAAATTCATTAGAGCTCAAATTAGGAGGATAATATTAATTTTATTTCACTTTGAAAACTGATTATACGTGTTTTGATAAATAAACAAAAAAAGATGTTATATCTCCGTTTTACAGACATATTTCTCTATAAAATACGTCCATATCATTGTTTTTTTTAAATTTTAGTTAAACTTATTCACGAGACCACCTTATAAGAGATTTCTCGTAGTCATCGTATCCGAAGAGCACATTGATATAGACAATATAATTCTAAGAAAGTTTCTATACATCCATGTATGGAAACTATAAAGGGCTTCGGTGATTACCGTTTATAATTTTGAGAATTTCTCGATTAATATTAATAAAAATTGATAATAATTAACGTTAAAAAATTTTTTTGCACAAAATAAAATCGACGAAAAAAATAATTTTTTAGTTACGCTAACCATATCCTATATTCCTAGGCTAAAAATTGATTCATTAGCGTCGCAATTGCTCACAAGAAAATTATTGAATAGAGATGAATTTTTTAATTGTGCATTTTTCAGCAGTTCTATTTTTTGCAAAAACTTTTTATTCAGTACTTAGTGAGTGATAGTGAGTTTAGGTCTACCTTCGTACGCAATAAATAAATTCAGTTTAAAAACTACTGAATCGATTTTGATGAAGCCACTTGGAGAGTATATCCTTTCAAATAAACAAAAAATTTTCTAAATCAGGCCACTATTGTCAGAGAAATCGTTCACAGATGAAAATTCATAGAATTATCGAAATCGGATTATTGTAAAAGAGTTGACCTGAGAAACTTCGCTTTAAAAAAAATTACATTTACTGTAATTTATCCTCTTAGCATTTCTTTTCTTTTCCAAAAACACACTAACGACAGAATTCTAAGAATTCTAGGAAGTGGGGATTTTGAACGCGCTGAAAAACAATTTTTTTCAAATTATTATTTTACTTTCATAAAATGTACATACAAAGGCATTTAAGGAAATTACATAAATCGAATTTTTTAATGAACAATGATTATTAATTAATAATACATTTTTTACTAAACAAAGTTAAAAAAGTAATAATTTAGTCGGATCTCACAACGTGATACATGCTGTACTAGAATAACTTAACATCAACAGTTGAAGCGCCGAAAAAATGAAACTGGCAGTAGGGGAATCAAATCCTTCGGATTGTGAAACGCTTCATATACAAATGTACCGAATTCTGGACTATATAGAGTTCCTGACCCTTGCAATTTATTACATAAAAATATTTGCATTTCAAAAACGTTTGTAATTTTTTACCAGACAGGTCCAAAAGAAAATCAGAATAACGAGCCTCATAATATCTATCTTCAGATCTGTAATTCTGTTAACATCGGATATTTTTCTACTTTTAACTTACCTTACCACTCGAAATGTTTCTTTATATACTTTACTTGGTTATATGGACATTTTCGACATTTCCTAAATAAATCCAACATTCTAAGAAATTTTGATAATATTTCATAATTAACGATTATAAATAGAAATTAAAAATTAGGTTTATAGATAACATTTTTTTCTTAGACAGTAGTAAAATCAATTAAGATCATTCAATTATATTCAATAATTATTATTGCAAAAAGAAAGAAATATTTATTGTCAATTAACTTTTATTAATAGAAAAACCATGTGATCAGCTGATTGTGACCTTGAATTTATTTATTATTTAATACAAAAAAATTTCTTTACTAAACAATTTTTACGAAGTAAACAACTTATGTTATTTTTGGAAGAATCGACAAATATACTTTGTCCATTTGTAATTTTAACACATGAATATCAGAGATACTGCGAAAGTTAATGAAAATTCGATTGCTTAAGAGTAAGGATTTTTTACAGAGCTGGATTTCGAAAATTAGAGATCACGGCAATCTTCCTTTGGCTGGATAGATACCGAATTACTGGCTTGAAAAAAAAGATATATAAATGCCTGCCTGTCTTGTGTAAGGTTTGTGCACTCGTTATGGATGTTTTTACTTTGTTTTACAGCAGTTTTCGAGACTTCTGCCACGCTAAATTTCAAATTAACGCCATACTGCCAGTCTGCGGTGTCTGCCACTATTTTTCCATAAAAGTACATGCTATTTTTCCCCTTTTTAAAATGAATGCTTTGAGTTACCGTTGCTTCCAGGCGGTTTACGTTCACTTTTTTCCCCAGATTTCTACACCTCCTTCTTTGAGAGAAAATGCTTCACATCGACTCAGGAGTTTATTTACTACAAGGCAGAATGTTAGGGTTCCTGGATTTTTTACGTGCATATCCTAGAATATCGGATTTGATGATAATTAAAACCTACTGCTCAAATCAATGTTCAATAAAATTGCTTAATCGAAGCCACGAGTCGCTATTTTTAAGGTACAAAATTCAAT
This sequence comes from Chrysoperla carnea, assembly GCF_905475395.1. Taxonomy (NCBI): domain Eukaryota; kingdom Metazoa; phylum Arthropoda; class Insecta; order Neuroptera; family Chrysopidae; genus Chrysoperla; species Chrysoperla carnea. Next base: position 55,315,840 of record NC_058337.1, on the reverse strand, counting down.
AAGGAAATAAATTTATTAATTTTTCATTAAGAAATTATTATGAATAATTTTCCAATCAGTTAATCGAAGCCACGAGTCGCTATTTTTAAGGTTCAAAATTCAATAAGGAAATAAATTTATTAACTTTTCATTAAGAAATTATTATGAATAATTTTCCAATCAGTTAATCGAAGCCACGAGTCGCTATTTTTAAGGTTCAAAATTCAATAAGGAAATAAATTTATTAACTTTTCATTAAGAAATTATTATGAATAATTTTCCAATCAGTTAATCGAAGCCACGAGCCGCTATTTTTAAGGTTCAAAATTCAATAAGGAAATAAATTTATTAATTTTTCATTAAGAAATTATTATGAATAATTTTCCAATCAGGTTTTATATCCTATAAAATAAATATACCGGGCGTTCGTTTAATTCACACTTTCGCATAGTGCAACCCACGAATGTGAGAGAGTACATACATATGTATACATTGAAAAATGTATTAAAGAAAGAGATACTATTTTAGGTATGTTTTTTTGCATATGTTGTAGCTTCGGTAATAGACACACAGCATAGTAGGGAACCATCGTTGAGTTGCATGTCGGTTCACTACTATCCTGTGTGTCTACTACCGAAAATACAACATATGCAAGAAAATATACCTCTGAATATAGTAGAATCTCTTTCTTAAATATATCAAAAAAAGTGCGCTAGTTTCACTAAATTGCTATCTTTTTGTATGTTTTGTTGTAGTGAATGTGTTATCTAAAAAGTCTTCCAAATTCACATATGTATCTTAAAAGTGTTCCAAACAAACAAAAAGATAGCAATTTAGTAAAACTAGCGCACTTTTGAAGTTCAAAGTGCTGTAGAATTTTATTATTGATAGCTAGGAGGTCCTAGGCCCAAAAATGGGCCCTGGGATGTCCCAAAAGCATCTTGATCAATATTTTCAGTTCAAGATGAGATCAAATATATCGGCTGACGGCAAAAGTTGAATCATAGTTTACTCTAACAACGTGTTTAATTTGGTCAATCTAAAATAAGTCTAACCTCGAAAACTCTCCACTTTTTCGAGGTCTGAAATTATCTCAGAAGATGGGATATTGAGCAAACTTAAAATGGATGGTATTTTTAGGTTATACTGACCTAAATCTACAAGAAGTATTTTGATTTTTTTTAATAATTGTATTTTTGGGCCTACAAAGTCAATTTTACGGTTTTCCGCAAATGGCTAATTTTGGCGCCGTAATTGGCAATATTCAAAAAAATCCAAAGCGAGGTGAAACAGCATAAAAACCGTTATCTTTCCCGGCATACATTTAATTTTTAGAGTCTAACTCGAACACGAAAAAAAATCATTTAAAAAAATGGTAAAAATGGGCATAAGAGGACGTACCTAGGTGCAAATTTGTCTGATAAATGTTTTGATCTGACCCCACTGTTGAAAGCTAGGTTCAAGAAAACCGATATTTCCATGTTCAATTCAAATTAGCGCTTAAAAAAGGTCATATCTTTTTTCCTGACCTCGGGAAGCAAAATGGCCCAAGAATTCGTGACCAGCGCAGAAAATTACCTCTTATAAAAGCCAGCCATTTTCAGCCATTCGCAAAAAAAATATCAACAAAATATAAATATAATGCTGGTACTATGGAACTTTTTGTTCCTTAGATGTTCTTTTAAAGCTTTAAAAGAAAAAAAACAAAAATTTTTGCGAAAAAATGAATAAAAACGCTATTTTTCAATTGAATTTATTTGTATGCAAACAATTGGTTTCTAGAAAATTGGGCCCTACATCTTGTGGCTGATCAAAGAACCTCAAAGAACAAAATTAGCTTTTTAACGTCTAATAATTTTTAATCCGACCGCAATCAGCTTGACGGAAATCGAAAGGGTGAAATGGCCAGGGTCCGGGCTAGTGGACCTCGGCAGGTCTATTATGTGAGCACCTACCTCCAGAGATTGAAACCACTGTTGGCCTGTAACCGACAACAACACGCAAGCCATATCTTTTCCCGTTATTCTATTGGCCTATCAGCTCGATTTGGGATGTGTAGAATTAATTAATTTTTTTTAAACTAACTTCTAGCTGAACTAGAGACATGTCAGTAAACACATTTTTTTAATGTAAAATTTAAGGTTAAAAAGCAGGGGACGATCTTGCATTCTTGTGACCAGTGGCCAGTATTGAACGAGATATCATATCAGATATCTGACTAATTATTTTACTTTTTATTTCATTTAAAAAACGTGGTTTATTAACAGTTATTATTTTAACAGTTAATAATAATTAAGCTATCTTGTGGTTTGATAATATTCTTTTAGAATAAAAACTGTTTACATTAAATTGAGATTAAGGTATATAATAATTAAGGAAAATATATGTATTGAAAAATATTATTGATTGACCAGCAACCAAAATTATAGTTTACTATCTATAATAAGCGTAATATATGATCGAAATGCAGAACATTTGACTGGTGGGACACGGAACCATCAATGTTATTTATTAAAAAGATATATAAATTTAGTCCCACGCTGAAATTTTAATAGGGATGTCAAGTATATTTTTTTAATAATATGGCGAAAAGCCGGAAAAACAGTTACTTTTTTATTTTTTATTTTACATAACACACTTCATAAGTGATAACATAACTGATGAGTTATGCTTTTACAAATGATAACATAACTTATGAAATTTATATTAGTAATTATATGTAGTTTAAATTATTATCGTAAATAATAAATTACAATATAATTGTTACTATTATAAAAAGAAATTGAAAAAATAATTTCTTGTGTGTTTCTGTGTTCTGAGCTCTATTTCAAAGTTGAGGTTGGAACGAACTCAAAATTTTATAGGTACCATTTTTGGTACCCTCAAAAACATTAATCACATCAGGTTAAGATTTAAGTGTGAATATCTTCCATCTTCTGTGTAGTTTATCTTGAGAACCAATCGATCGATTTCATTTTTTTTATCATGTTGAATAGAGAATTTTATGTCCTTTCAAATGATGCATAACAAGGTTGAGAGCACCATTTGAAATTTCAAAGGTGGGGTGGCTAGGGGGAAGGGGTGGAACTTAAAATCTCTAGGAACCATTTATAAACTTCCCCCTCGATGTTTGAATCGACGTGTTTTTACTCAAAATGATAATCAGGTGAACAGTTATAAGGGTGGATACTTTTGAAATGATCACACTGTATATTACGCTTACTATTGATATTAAACTATAATAGTATAATTTTAGTTATTTGATGCTGAGTCAATAATATTTTTCAACGCATATATTTTCTATATTATATCTAATCAATCCCTATACAATTATCATAAAAGATGCATTTAACTAGATGGGTCATATCCGCGCTTTAAATATGTCACCAGCTCTTGGACTATTGGTAAGTAATATGCACGAGTGAATTATATACGTATTTATATTACTTTTAATAAGCGAAAGTTATTTTTTATGTACTAGTGTTTGGGGGCACTGATAACCTTGAACTATATTTATTCACGATATAATTTTTATATTAATACAAATTTGTAGTGAACTTTAAAAATTATTAATAAACGAGATAACGGAAACTCGTTGAAAATCAACGACATTGTTATTTAACGAGACAAATTATTGTAACCATCGAAATGGCTGGACCACCTTTTTGGAATCATAAGCGGCATTACATACACCTGGTATAGCCATCCTGACTTTTTAATTGCTGTCGTTCATAAAATAATCTAGGAAACTTGTAAGAATATTGAGTTTGATATTTTTTTGCAGTGTACGTGATTATATACGATAAACACACAAAATTTTATCCTAAAAACTTTTTTTACGCTTTTTCCATATTAATAAAAAAAGAGGAGGTTGGTCGTCAATTAAAAATTTTGAATTGATCATATCCCCTTCCAATTTAAAATTTTGAAGGGAATGTAGAAAATACAGACTTCATTATTCAAAAGACTTCAAACTGTTACACTATGCAAATGTAATTATAAAATTCTGCAAGGTTTTCGAGATGTTAAGATTAACTAACTTTTGGGCAAAATTAGTCATTCAAATATAAATTAAAAGAAAATATCAGGGTGAAAGATCATTATTGTCTTCATATAAATCTTATATACCAAAAAAAATTAAGGGGACGGAAATTAATTCAAATTGGGGGCTCTTTTATTTCCTCCTTTACTATAGAACAGCTTATTTCCTCCTGCAGCAGACAATTACAAAAATTTTCCATTTATTTTCTTTTGAATTAATATAAAAGTTTCCAACTTTGTAATCTATTTGTGTTGAGAGCATTGGACATTCAACTGAATTACACATATATCTATGTCTACGTAACATATGATGTCATCCTTTAGTATCACTTTTAAAACATCTTATTTTTAGGATTCCGTATGCCATCATAGTTGTGAGTTAATTTAAAAAAAAAAATAAATTTATCAATTTTAATTGATTAATTAATTGCACTAAATTAATCAAAATTAATTTATACAATTTAATTATTTAATAGTTTATTAACTTAATTTTAAAATTTGATAACACTGTTTACATTATATTTATTATGTGATCAATGTTATGAATAACAAGTTGTATCAAAAATTGATTTGGAAAACTTAACATTACTTTATTGTAGGAAAAATAAAACTGAAAACTATTTTTTTAATTATTTTGAGTATAATTATTTTAATTATAACTATTTTGAGTAATTATAATTAGTCAAGGCTATTTTAACCATAGGTCAAATGGGTTAAGATGCAAGGATGTTTTCTTTTGTAATAACTTGACGCCGAGCCAAAAAAAAAATCGTATGAAAAGTAACACTGTTATTTGAAATCTTTAATACAATACATCAACAAAATTATACAAAAAAAATAAGAAGTGAATTTTTCAAAAATTTAACTTCTTCGAATAATTCTCTTAAATTTCAGTTATTTCTGCGTTGGATGAAAAAAGCCGCTTCTTTCTAGCATGTGCAGAAGATAAGAGGTAGTGTTTAAAGGTGTTTTTTTTCATTTTTGGGATTTTGCGTTAGAAAAGTTTACATTAACAAATAACCCTGTTAATCTGAACTTGTTCCACACGTCGCGTCGAATGGGACAAACCCGAAGTTTTTATCATGAATAGAAATGAAAAGGATTGTTTTTTAAATAGTATAATAGTTTTTTATAACAGGTATAAAAAACAAATTCTACAATTTGACATAGGTTTAATCACTATATATTATGGGCCAAGTAAGTGTGTGTTTGGAACAAAAATGTGTGGTATTCATATTCTTTACAAATATGAATACCATCATTCCTGAAGGTTTTCATCAATAAAACAGACACCCTGGAAATTTTACAGTGGCCTCTTGGATCAGTATTTAAATAAACATTATTGAAAATAAATAATATAGTCGAGTAAATGTGCAACGCTATACTATAAGTATTCATTCGCCTAGAAATAGAAGCACACAATATCACGTGATTCCCAAAGTAAACGATGCCTTCTATACTAAATATTAGTGATGGGACGAATATTCGCATTCACATTAGCATATATTCGCGAATTTTTTAACATTCGCATTCGCAAAAAACGGTGCGAATGTTTTTGACAAAAAATCATCATCATTTTGTATTCATAAATTGCAAAATAGCCCCAAACTTCACAAATATGTACTTTACTCATATTTTTGGATCACTTTTTAATCCGTGTTAAATTTTATTGTTGGGCAAATGCAATTATAGTAAACTAACCTCAAATTTAAAAAAAAAAACTTAATTTTGTTTTTAATGGACTAATATAGTTTGTTTTTAATGGATTTATACGACACGCTTTTACGCTAATGAAGAATTTTATGCAATAGCTTGACCCGTGAGGAAATCCGCTTTCGTGGCTACCGTAACCCATGCTCTACCCTGTACTTATGACTAAAAACAACAACAAATTTCGTAAAAAAGTAGTGAAAAAATCAACAGTTATTAAATTAATATTAGGAGAACATGTTTTAAAAATTCTTTCATTTGAAATATCTTTCCAGTTGCTGATTCACTGTTTAATGATGTCTTCAGTATTAGGAAAACATTTATAAAAACCATTACATTCGAATTATGTTTGTCTGATACACTTATTATTTAACTTATTTAAAATATAAGATATTCGTTAAAAATATAGATTCGTTATATATAGAGATTCGTTAAAATTATTTCATATTTTTTTAGCCTGTTTTTCCTAAGCGGTACAATTTTAATCCGTGAGTATATTTTTGGTCAGAAGCTAACATGATAAGCTTGAAAAGGAGGGGTGAATTATGAAATTTGATAAAGGAATAAGGAAGATAAGGTATATATATAAGGTATATATGTATAATAATATATAAGGATTAATTAAGTTAATAAATTAGAATTTGTGAGCGATTCATTTGAAAATTAACATTCGCATTCGCTAATATATAAAATTCAACATTCGTCCCATCACTACTAGATATCATATATCTTTGTATTTTACCACATTTTTTTTATTATAATACCTCAATCAAAAAAAAGTCTTCCACTTGCACCACAAAACTGTGTTTTTAATATGTCATTTTAAGGGACTTTTTTAAGGGTGGCACATGTTTAGAAAATTTGATAATCCCATTAGTTGATAATGATGCAACACTCGTGGTAGAGCGTACAAAAATAAAACTTATTTCAATAAATCGACAAAGCTTTATAATAATTTCTGCAACAATAACATAATTAAGAAATAAAATCGTTTTCAAGAAAGTATTAAATTCAATATTATGAATAATTAGTAGTAGCTACTAGTAGACCAATAAAAATAACAAAATTATCTGAAATTCACAGATAGCTATTATAACGCAGCTATTTTCTAACAACGAATTTAAAAAAATTCTAAAACGGGAGTTCAAAATTCGCAGTATTATTCCTGTCAACAAATAAACACGTGTTTCGTACTCTTTCAAAAACAATCCCTTTAGAAGGTGAAAAGAAGTAAATAGTCTAAAGTCATTTTCAAAGTTTGAAATTTATTCAACTTTAAAAACGAAAAAATTAAGCATTCTTATGCTTTACCGATCAAAATCATTATCAATGGGGTGCGAGCAAAGCAGCTGACAAAAACTATAGTATGTATAAATAAATAACGAAAATTATCAAAGTGAAAAATAATATTATTTATTATTAGAAGAATATTAGATAGAACAAATCAGTTCAAAACTGCAAATAAACTCAAATTATAAATTTTAAAATCCAAATTCCAAACGTAAACGTAAAAATAATTTTTCAAAGATAAAGGAGGTTTTATAACCTTTATATATTATTACTCTAACAAGTTTGTTCCTGTCCTATCCTTATCTTCCTTAATCAAATTTCATGATTCAAGCCTCATTTTCAAGCTTATTATGTCTAGGTTTGACAAAAAATATACTAACGGTCTAAAAATGTACCGCTTAGGAAAAAACACGCTAGACAAATAATTTGAACGAAAAATGCCATAAAAAATAAATTTACTAGGCTAACATGTTAGTTTTTACAGATGCTCTCCTAATACTTTAGGCATATACTCAAAACATTAATAGGCAAACATGTTGCCTTTTACAGATGCTCTCCTAATATTCTAGACATATAATTACTATTTTTAATACATGTTCTCCTAATATTAATTAAGAACTTTTGATTTTTTTCAAATTTTTCTACGAAATTTGTTATTTGTTGTTTTTAGCCACGGGTTACGGTAACTACGAGAGCGGAATTCCACACGGATCGACCTAGTCATGATTTATCTTAGGTTTTGAACAGATTTTTCTAAAAAAAAATTGATGTCCCCAAAATAATCATAATAAATGATGGATAAAACTTCTTACTTCGATAGTTTTCTTTATCAAGATATTGACACGTGTTCTGGGTTTGGAATAGCAATTCTAAAAACAAAAGCTTAATTTTTTGCCTTTTTCTATCTTTCTACAAAAACTTTTCTCTCCCCAAAATTTTCTACATCAGTTATTTTTTGTTCATGCAAGTTTTTATTGGTCTATAGAATTTTACGACAAATTTAAATTGAATTAGCTAAAATTAAGTACATTGTATGAAATCATATCGTATGATATCATTACGTCACCAAACCGTTAGTAATGTGTGACTGTGAACTATGATGTACTTACTGTATTTAGTGGTGAAAGCAACGAGTAATTGAAATTGAATTCTAAAAGTACACAATTAAAAAAATCTAACATCAGATTATGTTATGGTGTGTGTAATAATAATAAACATTAAACATAGAACTAAGAAACGTGGTTTTGCATTAATAAAATTTGAATCGCTTCATCGTATCATCATGATGTAGCTTCATTTCATATTTCATTGTTTTTATACCCTGTTTACATGTAATATATGTCAAGGTATATTAACTTTAGATCCAAGTTTTTAACGCTTAAAAATATTGATAAATAACCTAATTAGATCATTTTCGGTTGTCCGCCCATCAGCCCGTCTGTCTGTGGACACGATAACTCAAAAACGAAATGAGATATCAAGCTGAAATTTTTACAGCGTGCTCAGGACATAAAAAGTGAGGCTAAGTTCGTTAACCACATAGGTCAATTGGGTCTCAAGTCCGTAGGACCCATCTTGTTAACCGTTAGAGACAGAACGAAAGTTTAAATGTAAACAAGTGAAAACAAACAATTGACTGAGTTAATTGTTGAAATACCCTGTATAGAATGTGTTGAATGTCAGTACTTGTTTTATTTTTTTTAATAAGTTAGGAGAATTTAAAAAATCAATTCAAGTATGGCGGCCTTTCAGTCGCCATTTATTTGGTTTTCGAAAATTTTCTAAAATTTTTTCCTGTTTTTCGATACTCCACAACACCACCAGTTGAAACTATCTGTAAATTTTCAACTTCCTATCTTTTATAGTTTTGGAGAAAATGGAGCCCAAAATTTTGTTCTAATTTGCAGCCTCACGGGTAAACAGTGACGTTTACAAAAAAATGTCTAGCACAAAAATTGTTTACTTTTTTATAAGGAACAGTTTTTACAACTAAACTTTTGTTGTTACTCTAATATTGTTTACAAGTTGGGCCTTACGGACCCAAGATTGACTGTTTCTCATCCACGGACTTAGCCTATCTTTATTTACGAACTTAGACGGGCAGACAGACAGACAATCGAAAATGGACTCTTTAGGTCTAAATACTAGGTGGACAAAATAAATTATTAAATATCTAAATTAACAAGTCGAGTGAAAAGAAACAATTGACTGAGTTAATTGTTGAAATATCCTGTATAGACAGTTTCAATATCAGTGTTTGCATTATTTTTTATAAATGAAAAGCGTTTAAAAAAGCAACACAATTATGGCGCCATTTATTTGGTTTACGAAATTTTCGATAATATTTTTTAGAATATTTTTTTTTGCGTTTTTCGAGAATATTTCACAAGACCACTATTTGTAGCTGTCTGCAAATTTTCAACTACCTATGTAGTTTTGGAAAATATAGACCTTTTATAGATTTGGAGAATATATGGACACCAAAATTTTGTCATATTTTGCGCCCTAACGAGTAAACAGCTATCATCACGAAAAAATGTTTCAAACAAAAGTTGTTTATTTTTTTATAATTAACATTTTTTACATTTAAACTTTTGTTCTCTCTCTAACGGTTTACAAGGCCCAATTGACCTATGTTGCTTATTTTCGAACTCTAACTCACTTTTTACGCCCTCAGCACGCTATTAAAATTTCAGCTTGATATCTTTTTTCGTTTTCGAGTTATCGTGTTGGTGGACGGACAGACCGTTAATGGACTAATTAAGTGATTTTATGAATACCAAAATTCTGTTCGTAGCATCAATATTTTTAAGCTTTACAAACTTGAGTCTAAACTTAGAATACCTATATACATATTTCATATATACAGGATATAAAATTAATTATTTTGCGTGTTAAATTTTTATTCTTAGTAAATGAGAAGTAACAATCAGTAGGTAATTTTATTATTCAACTTTTCATTTGGATTATTTTTAGATTTTTTTGTAGAAACACTTAACCGTTTATACAATGATTTACTGAATCGGAAAGTTATCGGGCACAAAGTTCATATCTTATTTTGAAAAAAAAGAAGACAGTAAAATTTACTAAACATAAAAGTCTGATATTTACTACGCATAACATAGACGCCTGAGTAAATTTCAGCAAGGATGAATTTCATAATTAAGTTGAAGGTAAATTACCTGCATTGAATATAAATTATTTAAATTTTTATGTTTAAAAAAAACTACTTAAAGATGGTTTTCATATAAAAAGTATGCACCGATTTGTAAAAATTATTATTCAAGTTTTCTAATTTGAATAAAACTACTTTATTTTCATATTCCAAGGTCGTTTAAATTCCATGAATAGGCAAGAATTAATTCCTTATTATTCTACAAATAGTTTTCAATTAAAATATTTTTTGTTTATAATTTACGTAAAAGAAAATCACATGCGATAATTTTTTATTTTGTTTATTTCACCATTAATATGTGCTTTTAAGGAGCTTTTATCTAGATATCTAATTGTAAATTTCAAGACATGTTAAAATTCATATTTAATACGGGAGAGTAACTACCGCCATATCAGCCGTATCAATGATAGAGAGTCCCTTAGTTAAAGGACCCCGGTTGAGCACTTGCGATTTTTCCGCAAGTCCGTGACTAAATAATTTTTTACAAACAGCTGAATCGAAGAGATATAAAATGAAATTTTCAAAGTTGTTAAATTTTTACAATAGACAATAAAAATTTTATGAATAAAAGTTCCCTCCCACTTCCATTATTTATGTTACTGCGGTTATTTAATCCTTATAATATGTATAATGGGGTATTTTACTATATTTGAAAAAATACTTCAAAATGTTGATTTTGCTAATAAAAAGCCACCAAAAACTTATTTCGGAAAAAAAACACACGCTTTCTTGCCAAAAACTAAAATTAAATTTTAAACCTTTTTTAAACTGTCAAAAACGCGGGCATCCAATTTGGTGACGTAATATCGGTATCATTATACGAAATAACACAGATAAGTTTGACAGATATATTCATAGACAACTAATTAAAATAAATATAAATATTTATTATCTATGGATATCTTATACCCAGCAGTCTACATTGAACTAACTGATGGTCTATGGTTCAGGGCTTGTCCGCGTTTTAGGTGACGTGATATACAATTTAAAAATTACGATTTTTAATTTTAATATTATAAAAGAAAAGTATGCTTTTACGACTCGAAATCAGAATATTTAAGTATATTTTTTTTTACATAAATTTGAACTTTTTCAAATTTCATAGTTTATTTTTTTCACTACCGAAAGTACCCTCTATAGATACTCTTTATACACCGAGTCATTCGAAAAGAGAGGACTTATATATTGAGTATTTTAATTTGTGCTATTTGGTACTTTCTTGGTAAATTAATAATTTAGTTAATAATTTAAATATTAATCAAAAAACACAATCATAAGCCAATCAATAATTGCAAATTGGTTAAAATGCAATATAAATATTTTACAGTGTCATAAAATACTTCTACTCAAAAATATTAACCACTTTTGCAGTCAATTGTTGTACCTTATACAGGCTGTCTATGGAAGTGTATCTATATATATCATCCAAAGTTTTGGGCTATGGGTAAAAATATTAATCATAGAAGAAAATTTTAATTAAAAACAAGTGAAAACAAACAAATGACTGAGTTAATTGTTGATATATCATGTATAGACAGTGTTGATTACTCTATCACATTACACATATACCTATATGTACATGTCACACTACATAACTGATAATCCCATATTAATTAATACATACTATAAAGTTTGTATCTAATGTGTGCCCACGTGAGTAAACAATGATGTTTACAAAAAAATGTTTCAAACAAAACTTGTTTATTTTTTATAAGGAACATTTTTTACATTTAAACTTTTTTTCTATCTCTAACGGTTTACAAGATAGGTCCTACGGACCCAAGACCCAATTGACTTGTGTTGCTCATTTGCTCGATCTCACTTTTTACGTCCTGAGTGCACTGTAAAAATTTCAGCTTGATATCTTTTTTCGTTTTTGACTTATCATGTTCACAGACGGGCGGACGGATGGATAACCGAAAATGGACTAATTAGATGATTCTATGAACACCTATACCAAAATTTTGTTCATAGCATCAATATTTTTAAGCATGCATTTGAATACAAAAATTTGATAGATATTTTTTAAATTTTTGTTATACCTACCCAACTCAACGTTAGGGTTTTCGTTTTTATATTCAGATTGGGAGTAGATACTGTATTTCACAGTGTTTACAAGTTGTGAATCGACGTTTATAAGATTCAACATTTGTATAATATTATTTTTCGACTTAATATTGCTCGAAAATTATTTGTAAATTTACCTAGACAGTTTAAACTTTTTTATGCAGATTCCTATGATTATCGACGTCCCTTAAGGTATAATTAAATACTTTTCAATTTAGAGTAATTGTATTCAAAGACATCTATTTACATTGTATTTACATAGCTAAAGAATAAAAATGTAATATTTGGAATCAAGATGCCTCGAAACATAAAAATCCATTCTAAACATCGAGGCGGAAAACTCGACGGATTTAGGTGAATAACTTTTTCTATATTGCATACCTAAAGCTAACTTTTTTGAGTTAAATTAAATTAAAAACCAATTTTAAGAATTAAAAGTTTTAAACATAAGAAAATTTATTGTGTGTTTTGTAAGTGGTTATAAATGATTGTAATATGTTATGAATGCAGTGGCTATGCTCAAGATAATTACGTTGAAAATCGAAATGTCGGCATCGGCGGTATAAGTATAAATATTACATATTGTGTGATTTTAATTACATTTTTTATTATAAACAAACCATTAATGGGACTTTTGTTATTTGAATAACTGTAACCGTTTCATTCAACTCTTCATTCATTTAAAAACTGTTTTTAAAACTCTCAAACCAATTTAAAATTTTTTGTATCATCTAAACTGAGCACTACCCGGCATCAAAGTATAATGAACTGCATTCATAAGTTTCATTTATACGTTCGAGTGCAAATCTTTTAAACATATACAAAATGTGTTAAAAACTATAAATATATTAACGTTAACAAAACTTTAATAAATTCACGCAAAAAATCTTTTAGAACTTCTAAAAATAAATCTATTCAAAAATAAACATGAAAAAAAATCGTTACGCAAAAGTAAAATTTCTCAACAACAATAAAGATATTTCGAATTATTTTTTCTAAGGAAAACATACCTGATCAAGAGGTAATCCTGTCCATTCGGATATAATTGAAAACCAATACACCCCATGATAATTATCATTCGCTAATACAAAATCTTCTGACATATTAAATATATTCCATATAAAAAATTAAAAAGAATTGTTTTTTCTTAACTATTCAGTCGAAAACACAACAATACAGTTATCACGTTTGTCGCGTTTATTTATAAAATAAAAGTCATTAATAATATTGAGATTTGTGTAATACACAGACAAACGATTATGACAACATCTCTAGTCCATGAGTTTAAAACCACTACTTGCTTGCTTTTGCTTTTATATTGGTCTAGCTAGAGTACTAGAGTAGGCAACAAGCAGCAGTTAGCATCATGGTAGCTGTCAACATAAACATCGTGTGTTGCGTGCGATATGTGCGACATCAAACGATTTGATGTGTAACTAATTATAATTAACATATGTATTCAAAGGTGTTTTTGATGAGGTGAGTAATTCCAAAGTCCAATCATTTTAGTTCGTTCCACTCAATTTGATTTAAATTCTGTAAAATTAGAGAAAAAATTCATTTACAACAAAGCTTTAATTGAAAATCGATGTGTAAAGGATGTTATTGGAATTAAAAACGGATTTGATTTTAAATAAATAAAATAGTTGATTATTATTCAATTTATATTTTTAGGATGTTTATGAAATTTATTGAAAATTTATCGGCATACCCCTTAGTCTTTAGAATTATTGAATGAAATTTTCATAAATTATATTCAAAACCCGCACTCCTTCAGTTTGGTACTACTTTTTTTAAATGTATCACTTTCAAGCATTTAAATCGTTTAACGTGGAAAGAAAGAATACGCCTCAGTATATGTTTCGCAAAAAACATTTGCTGACGGACCTGCCTTTTTTTCTAAATTTACCGCTTTAATATATGTATATATACATATATATATATATATATATATATATATATATATATATATATATTTCTTGTGGTAAAAAAAGTATGAGGGTACTAAATTTACAAAAGATTAAATAAAGTAAAAATGCTTAATTTGAACTTTAGAGTATAATAAATCAATATATTGTTTTGATTTTACATTCTTTTTTGAACCTTGTGTTATGCAGGTATATTTGAAATAGATAATTAAATTGAACCTCGACCAACAGCACTAAGTTCTTCTGGACAGTTTCGCAGTATGTTAGATATTAACTAAACTGCCGAGTGATTCAATTACGCCTGGCCGATAATATTTACTTTGACGGTTTGGCTCCTATTTGCACAAGCGTAAATGTATACCACCTCCAAGCGTTTAAATTGCTTTATCGCCGAAAGATATAATGCAGCTCGATCAGTACGTTTCGCATTAAATACTTGCTGTCAAACCGTCAGAATTCTGACATTAAACGTACGTTTCAGACCAATGTTCTTTATTTACGTAATAAAACTGATAATGTGCCGGCGTAAATTTCTCACATATGTGGTTTGAAATATATTTATTCAAAATTAATAATTTTTGCCATAAAGTTTATGACGTTACCTTTAAATAAACGTTTTACTTTTTAACAAATTTTGATATTTATTTCATAGAAAAGACAATTTAAATTATAAATTAATTTATACGAAATACAAATAAGGGCCATAAATTTTTATTAAATAAATTATAGCCAATTAGCTTTTGTGTCGATAAGTCTATAATAAAATGTGTGGTCTTTATATCCATATCCCTCTTTTGAATAATCATTTGTAGAGGATGTTCAAAGAATCAAGTCATATATATAATGTTGGTACTTACATTATAAATACTTAAAAATTCTACTTGAATATTTTTTACACAACCAAGATTTACTTTTATTTTTTTTACGTTTGATCATTTTATTTGCGGCGACATTTCTTATGTGTTTGTTGTGTGTTTTCAAACGACAAGCATTCTTGATTTCTCTCAATTTAGTATTAAAACCATGAAGCTTATAAGATTAAAACCATAAGAACGGCTTTTATCAGGTTAATAAGAATTAAAAAATTAACTTTCCCTACTTTTGTACCATTTTACGGTTATTGTGTTATTTCGCAGAATTTCACGCAAAAAGCACGAATTCTAGCAGCCTTTTCGACCTATACAGGATGCCGATGATTTACGAATACTCTTCTTTTTTTTTTTGTAAATTTAGCACCCGTTATAAATTTTTCATGTAAGAAAAGATAAAGTATGGGGGTACTAAATTTACAGAAACTTAAATTATGTAAGAACGCTTAATTTTCATCTTTGGATGTACAAAAATCAGTATATTGTATTGAATTTTATTTATATATCTATTTATCTATTTGATAAATTTTTTTGAACCTTGTGTTATGCAGGTATATTTGAAGTAGCACCTCATAAACTTTACTATCGAAAATATTCGATTCGATTATACCTCCCTTCCAATGCCCTTTATTATATTATTATTCAAATTTTAAGTGCTCAAAAGAAGAAATTTAAACCGAAACCTTATTCGCATATCGTGTGAATCGGTGAATTGAATCTTATTGTGAGTCTAATCTGAGATTCACACAAGAAAACTACAAAAGAGTGGAGTTAACTCTAGATCTCGGGCAATAAATTCGATGGGCCCATTACACCCGGCACTTAAATTAGCCTTTTTCCTGTGAAAATTCAAAAGGATCTGCTAGACGTCAGCACTAGTTGGATGGGGGTTACATTTAGAAGCCTTTTCCGTTTCCGTATGACAGAATTTAAACCCTCTTCAACACTAAATCAACATTAAATATGTATATTGAGTTAATTGAATGTATTTTGTTAGATTCCCAAAGATCGTTAAAAAATCGTTGAAAGCGTAAATGTGTTGAAGAGGATTTAAATTCTGTCATACGAAAAAGACCATACTTACAGCTCCAAACTACGGACTGTGGGAACAATACTTAAAAAAAAAATATTGTGGAATAGTTTTACTAATAAATATTTATTTTGTCAATTAACAAATATAGACAATTATACTTTATTACTTAATAAATTTTAGGTTCAGTTAAATTAAACATAGGTAATACAGAGTGGATTATTGGATATCCAGTTAGAATGCTATTTGATTCAATATTACAAACCAATGTATTTTATAGAAAATACATACATAAATTTGCCCATCACCATGGTTACAATGATCATTCATATAAGATTCATATTATTATCAATGACAACTGTAAGAGTTTCATCTTTTTATACCATGTATATATGAAATATACATAGTATTATAAGTTTAGTCCCAAGTTTGTAACGCTTAAAAATAATGATGCTAGGAAAAAAATTTTGTCATAGGTGTTCATAGAATCACCTAATTAGTCCATTTCCGGTTGTCCGCCCGTCCGTCCGTCTGTGGTCACGATAACTCAAAAACGAAAAAAGATATCGAGCTGAAATTTTTACAGCGTACTCAGGACGTAAAAAGTGAGGTCAAGTTCGTAAATGAGCATCATAGGTCAATTGGGTCTTGGGTCCGTAGGACCCATCTTATAAACCGTTAGAGATAGAACAAAAGTTTAAATGTAAAAAATGTTAAATAATAATAAATGTAAAAAATTAAACAACTTTTGTTTGAAACATTTTTTCGTAAACATCACTGTTTACCCGTGAGGGCGCCAATTAGGCGGAAATTTTATAATATGTGTACAAACTATACACTAAATGTCGGTCGGTAATGCAGAACACTATAAAGTCATTTACATATGTACTATACTTGATTATCAGTTATGTATGTGTCACATGTTTGTATGTGTAATAAAGAAATCAACACTGACTATGTATGGTATTTCAACAATTAACTCAGTCAATTGTTTGTTTTCACTTGTTTTTTTTTTTTAATTTCTGACACAATACATTAGTTTATTATATTAAATAGCATTACAACTGCACATACCCTTAAGCCTCACTCTGTATATCGAGTCTTCAAAAAAATATCGAAAGACCCCCTCTCTTCTCTGCATTGATTTCTAGAATTATGGTAAGAAATTGGGAGAAATATTTGTTGCTTATAAGAAAAATTTTTATTAAAAAGCATATTGCTGCCCAACTCATCCAATTTAAAAAACTATTTTCTTTTTAGTTTTTCTTTTATATTCTTATCGATTTGAACCGATATTGAGTTTTAATCAAATTCTTGAATTTATAAACAAATAACACATATGTATGAGTCTATTTTCTCCAAAGCTCTCAATATTCGAGATCAGAGTAGTTCGATAATTTTTTTGAAAAGCCTATATAGTATAAGCAGTTATAGAATTATTCATTAGACAAAAAAATAAGAAAATAATATTTTATTTACTTTGTCATGCTTATAATATATTATAATAATTGGTGCAAAAACCTTGGAACTTTTAGAAAAACGTTCAGTATTTTAGTATTGATAAGTGTAGTGATAAGTGTAGGTTTTCTAAAATGTGACGTTATAATATTGCCTGACAATATTTTTCTCACTGGTTAATTTGAATAGGATTCCCTTTCAATTTAAGTACTCAAAAAAAAAAAAACAAACAAAGAAAAGTTACAATTTGGCTTAACGGTAAAACAGTCTTGGCGTATTTTACATGGCGAAAAATTTATTATCGCCGTCGGAATTCAACACGAGCGCATACAAGTAAATTTAAACAACAAGAGCACAAACTTATGGACCGACAGGTACTGATTATTGATAAGGAAATTAGGATTATTATAATATTCCGAATTGCTTTAAAAATCTGGAGAATGATCTGTAACGCCCTGAAATATATTTGAACGTTTTGAAAATAGAATAATACCATAAAAAACAGTAAATTTTTTAGTTAAACGAAAGTAACTGGTAATGTAATTGCCTTAAATACAAATCAATAATTGTATACATAATCCGAAAAAAACCCAGCGAAACGAATGTTTGTTTATTGATTATTTTTAACTTCTACTTCCGTTTTTGCAAAAAAGGATAAATTGAGTAAAAAAAATTAATACTTCCAGAAATTTTGTGTTAATTAATGATCTAATACAATCCCCCCATCAATTTTATCGTCGTGTATATAGTTATGTCGTTAAATTATCAGATACAGTAAAAAACGCCAATGCCTAAGGTTCGTTTATAACTGCTTATATATATATATTTCTGTAGTGTGGGCTTTAGCCATTTAAATAGAATTTTACAACCATTTTTTACAACAAATTTTACAGATCATTAATTCACCAATAAAAGTTTTAAATAAAATTTATAAATCTAAAATTAAAAACAATCGACTTAGATGATCCATAAACAAAGTATTAAAATTTTATAACCGAAATTAATGGTCTTAAAAAAATTAAATCATTTTTTGTTAAGATCAAATTTTTTATTATAAAAAATCGTCTCTCACATATAGAATCACGATCTACACTATGGAGTGTAGAGTTTACTCTACACTCCATAATCTATACATACAAATTGTTTATATTCCCATGTTATATTCAAATCACAGACATCTGAATTTAAAAAAATAAGACCAACGTCGTTATGCTACCATATCCTCACGTGTTTATAATATCATTAAAGAGACTTCGTTTATCTATATCATAAACATATAGGGACGCGATATGATTGCAGCCTTCATGGTGGGGACATTGTTTTACACCATTTTCAATATATTTTATAAGTTTATAATTACGATATTTATGATTCAAATACAAAATAGTTTTAATTTGTGAAGACATAACGAATTTTTTAATATATGAATAACATTTGGGCGAGTGTCCACTTGAGATTAAAAGTTTTGGGGCTAATCTGTGACATTTAATTCCAAAAGTAAATAATATTAGTATTGCCAAAAATAATTGATTAAAAATTTGATTAATTTCTGATAGAATGACCATAGCGCATGCAATGGTAGCGGTCCAAATATGACTAACTGACTTGCAGTTGTAATTGCTGAAGTGTTGCATTGTTGATTTATAACTACAGTTACCAAAAACTATAACAGTAGTTTAATGTAAAGAGCACACTCGGGCTAACTATACAATGGAAAAATATTGGTTTATTTTTCAAAATCGATTATATCTATTAATAAATTAATATCTGTTTAATTGGGCAACTTTAAAATTTAGGTTTTTATAATGAATGATCAATTTGTTTAAATTTATATAATGAATGATCAATTTTTTTAAATTTTTTATAGAGAATTCAATAATCGGTTATTTACAAACGATTAATCGACTCTATCAATGTTTAAGTTTTATTTATAATCGTATCAATAATTATAATTATTAATTGCATTATAAGATTTTTTTCACTCGATTGTGGCAACATTAACTAATAATAGCATTATGGATATCATCGGAAATTTTTGAGTATCCTACAGTGTCTACGAGTGAATGAGCCAAGTTTGAAAGATTAGTCACAAAACTAGTGGGTACCCATCTTTAGAATAATAAAATTGCTCTTCTTAAGGAAAATTAATAAAGAGGTTATACCCACCCAAAGTATTTAACTTCACTTGATATGGATACATCTCTCTATAGATATCCTTCGAAAATAAATCATGCTCTTTAAAAAAAGCTAGTGTGTAACAAATTTGAAATTGACTTCAACACAGACAACACTTAAGTATAGACCAATAATGATTGTTTTCGTGCATTAGCTATCTATGTCAGCGTGGCCTATATACAGTATGCCGCATTTAAGATGAAGATATCCTTATATCGATTAAGATGAAAACACCACCATTTTCGTTATTTATAGAAATATCGATTTGAAATTTTGCACATAAAGGCTGGTGGGTCACATTTTTTAAGATACTTAACCGAAATCTGAACTTTCAACCCAGCCTTCTACAAATTGACAAATAGGGCCGATTTTTAATATTTAGCATAGCGTGAGGATGGTTAGAGATATCGAAAAAAATTGCTTTTTTAATTTTTTCATTATTTTGGTCTACACTCAAAATTATTACGAGTTTATTGAAATATTTGAATATATAACACTATTAAATTATCACTTTGTCTAGTTTTTACATTCCATAGCCCACTAGTTATAAAATAAACTTGTAATAATTTTTAGTAAAGACAAAATAATGAAAAAATTGATTAAATGAATAAAAAAATGCGAATTTTGTCATGAAAATTAATTTATGGGGATAAACAAACAATAAGGATCGGCCCTATTTGTCCATTTGTAGTAGGCTGAGTTGAATGTTCAGATTTCGGTTAAGTATCTTAAAAAATGTGACCTATCACCCTCTATGACTTTCCAAAATTTCAAATCGATATTTCTATAAATAACTTAACTTCATCTTAAATGAGACACACTGTATGTATAATGTAGTTAATAAGACACAGTAACATGTCAACATACAATTCGATCAGAATATGTTATCAGTCTATATTTAATAGAAGTCTGTGAGCTACAAAAATGATTGAAATCTTAATTTTTTTGTTTCAAGCTCATTTTAAACATTTTTTAAATCACAATTCGTTACGAACGAAAAATTGGTTTTTTTCCATTCAATTACTTCAAAAATAAAAAAAGGAGAAGTTTATTTTGAAACTTAATCTATTTTTAAATTCTATCAGAAAAAATACAATTTTAACACTTAAGTACTTGTGTTACAGAATTTACAGATATGTTTGTATCTATTGCTGAATGAATTTTCTAGGTTTCGATTTTTTTCTACATTTTTATTCCTTTTGGTTTAGTTTTAGAAATTAAATGTGAACTAACTATGGAAATAAGCCATTAAATTGAAATGACAAATATTGGATTCATTATCGGAGAGTTTGTTTAGCCAAAGTGAAGATAAGGAAAGTTATATCTTGCCCGTTATATCGAACCCAAGTGAGACCGACGATTACCGTGCATGCAATTAAATGAAGATTACTCGATTTTTTTTTATATATAGACACCGCACATATGTTTACATTAACGGTTGTATTATGCAAAGCAAACTTCCTCACAAAAAGTATATTGCTTTAGAATTTCTAAAAATGTCAATAACAAGCAAGAAACTCTTAGATATCAGTTAACAAAGTACTGCGAAAGGTTTTGTATTTTTTACTTTCTATCGCACGCTCGTTACTTCCAAGTCAAATAAAAAATTGTTAATAGCATTGCACTTAGAACATTTGACCTAATAAATCCTGATATATGATACCTTGATACTGTAATTAATAGTTGCACTAATTGGCAAAAGAACTGTAAAAAATCTCGCAATCAGTATGCGGTTCCAGAAACCTTCATTTAAAGTTGAAGGGAACAATGATTGTATTGTTAATTAACCATATTCTTTCTTTTATATCAATTCACGAATGAGACAAACTTGCTTTTGTACTCGAAAATTGGTTGATTACAAATGATTCCTATTTTAACTGCTGAACGTAAACCAAAATTTTACAAATGCCGTAAACTCTTACATTTCGGCATATATAAATCGGAAGTATTACGGGAATTATGGAATTCGCCAGATTTCTTGAAGGTCCCCAAAAAACCTTCTTGAATGTATAGTAGGATTAAAGAGAGATTACTGATATTATCCCTCATTATCTTAACTAATTTTAAAATAAAATAGAAAATTGTAGATCTAAAATTAGGAATTCACTTAGCGAGAAATATATAAAACTGACTAGTTTATATAATAAAGAATAACACACCATGAAGAGAGGTACTCGAACTCAAATTCATCAATAATATTGAATCAAATTCATTCATTTTTCTGTAAATGACTACAACTTGGAACATTAATCAAATCTGACATCTCAAACTCTACGTGTCCTGAAAAAGACAGTTTTCTAAATTTCAGGGTCTTATAATTATTTATTGAGATCATTATTATTTATACTAAAATTGATGGCATATTTTTTTCTAGGCTGGTGGGTTTTTATTTGTGGCTATGAAGATTCTCTATAGGTGTGGCTTCAAACTAATTATTTAAATTTAATTTTTAATAATTTTAATTTGAAACCAAGCATTTCAGATAGAACACCAGATAAAGCTGATAATATCACCACTTTTGTCACGGTATATAAATAGGGGTTAGCTGATAAACCCGATATTTTAAATGGACTCTCCAATTCCTGAAAAAAGAAAACAAAATTATTACAATTTGGAGCTTATTAGGAGATTTAAGCGATTTAACAAACCAAAATAAAAGACGCTTGCTTGATTAGGATGTTTTTATGTTTTACAGTTTATATTAAATTATTTTATTATTTATAATAAAATTGACTTATCCCATGTCGTAATAATTGAGGGTGAGGTATGGTTTCAGATTATACGTCCGTACTAGAGCCCTCATATAATTTCTACAACTAATTTCCCTCTTTACCAATTGGTTAAAAATTAAGATACACGATCTTGCAAAATATTATTATTTCGAACTCGAAAGTATAATTTCAATGAAACTCTTAAATACTGAAATCTATGCAAATAGAAAACTTTTACTTGCCTTAAGTAAATCAGCTGCTAATTTTAGCACACTATTTGCTACCATTAGTTCATCTTTCTTATGTGGTTTTTGTTCAATTTGTAGATATAAATTAATTTGCTCGGTGATTAACACCGATAAATTACGGTATTTTCGATTAATTTTTGCTCCTAATGTCATAAATCGCAATATATAAATACCAATTGAGAATGTCCAAAACATTACCTCTAAATTATATTGTGAATGTAATGCAACGGAATCCTAAAAAATAAGGCTTTAAAAATCACTGCTTTTTTAAATTTCGGTTTAAATAAAAGAATGGAAACATCATACTCTGTTATAAGAAGCTGGCTGTGTACAGCAAATATTTGAATAATAATCATTCTATTTTCGAGATTTGTGATCATTAAAGTTTTTTGGGATTTTATAATTATAAGAACATAATATATCAACTTAAAAAAATTATTGAAAATTTCCGTTCTTTGATTTTAACTTCTCGAAAAAAAATAATAATAATAACCTTTAACAATTCTACACAAATAAATGATAGAAGCAACAATGAAATAATAAATGCAGCCGATACAATCATGTCCACTGATCGCTGAGGTCCTCGTTTTTTTAAATAAGATCGTACCGATAACCATGTTTTAATATTTCGTACTTTATTCAAACGAAAATGTGGTAAATTTGATTTGCGCGCTCGACGCGATGAAGTTAGATGCAGAAATAACTTTGCATACAAGAAACGTTGTTTAAATGTACGTTCTGCCACGGCTAATAAGAAGAAAAATAGACTACCCAAAATCCAACGTTGTAGTATACCCAAAACCATTACAAATTTTTGCCTAAAATAAAAAATGACCTATGACAAATGAAAAGCTCGTATGTTATAAATGTTTTAAATACTTCTCTAAGTACTAATACAGGAACAACGTTGACATTGTCTCCACCAAAGCGCACCAAGTGTCTCATATTTGTGAACTACGACAAAGCAAACCTAGAGAAATATTTAAAACGAAATAATTTGTTTCATTTACAGTTCTGCAATTAGTCGCTAGAACTGCAAATGGAAATAAAATTTGAAAACGTTTACCAATACGATGGTCCTAGTGCAAAATCCATTAAAACATCAGTAGGTTCATTATAAATTAATGCTATAAATTCTCCAATGGAAATTTGTGTTTCATTAATTGTGTGCGTTTCTAGTATGCCTTCGCCCAGTCGACATATCGCTGGTAAACATGCTAAAAATATTGATAAAACAATACCACCATAAAAGTAATCCATTATATCAGGCATCGCTTCAACTCGCTCGATTATTGCCGAACTAATATCGAGTACTGTTAAATCCGCTTTTTTTACATCATGGTTTGTCCAAATTGTGCAACTGACTAAAAATATACAACAATAGAAGGTATAATAGAATGTCCTTAAAAAACAAATGTACTTTTTACCTTTATCAGAAGGTGCACAACTTGGATTTAAAATAACCGTAGCAGCCAAATCAAAATCCCATGCTGCCGATTGGTTATTATTATCGATCGTTGTATTAAATTC
Organism: Chrysoperla carnea; assembly: GCF_905475395.1. Taxonomy (NCBI): domain Eukaryota; kingdom Metazoa; phylum Arthropoda; class Insecta; order Neuroptera; family Chrysopidae; genus Chrysoperla; species Chrysoperla carnea. Next base: position 55,291,629 of record NC_058337.1, on the reverse strand, counting down.
AGAAATATGTGAATCCGTTTCGTCATATTCTGAACTATACGTACAACAATCTTCACTGTTTGTGGTGACACCAATCCATTCTGTAGCCGATGTTGTAGCTTCAGTAAGTAGGGGACAACAACTTCCACCGGTACCAGGTGAGGATAATTCTTCACAACACTCGCCCTCCTCTTCACTATCACAGCCACTACTTTCAATTGTAGTAACAGTTGACGACATTATTGTTAAAAAATTACTTTTACGCTCTTGTAAACTATCACGTCGCTGAAAAACCGAAAAATACAAACAGTTATTCTATTATGATTTCTACTCCCCTAATACTACTAAATTCAAAAGTTGAACATTCAAATTAAATTAGGATTTATTTTTAGGTGTAATCAGACTTACATGTATTAGAAGTTTAGGAGGGTTATTTGTTTCAGGCCCACTGTCACTATCATTTCCTGTAGACGTTGAACGACAACGATCTGGCGCCGATCGCCGTCGTCTCAATAAACTACTAGATGATTCGATATGTTTGACCCAAGCTTCACATTTTTCTTTTCCTTCACCCGATATAGTAACAGTTTCGGTTTTATTGTCTTCTTCATCGGCAACCAAATTTTCGATTGGCGGATTTACAGGTGGGACTTCTACACTGTTTTCACTGGAACCATTTCCATTTAAACTTTCAAAACCGTCATCATCAAGAGGTTGATCTGGTTTCATTCCTACAAATATAAAATGCTGCTTAGTTAACGAAATGGAAGTAAACTCTATAACTAGTATATTCTATGATTCTAAAAATATTCTGAAATTAACAGCAAAAAATGTTCACCCATTTATTCTCCCATTAAGAAAACTAAAACCGTTGATATGGTTTTGATGTGTTTTCTCAATTTTTGATCAATTATTTGAACAGTTGTAGGTTTTATAGGATGTAATTATGTTAATTTTGAGTAAAATGCACTTTTGAATTATTGTTACCTGAACGACGTTCCCCAACTACTGCTTCATTTGCTGAAACATATGGTTCAGTTTCAGATGTTTCAACAGAATGATCCAATTCAATATTACATTTAACCGGTGAATCCCATGCTACATTCCGTTTTGGTATTATTGTCTCTTCTCCTTGTATTTTGACACGTTTTACATGATCCGTTGGATTATTCTGTTGGGGTGATGATTGGTAAATTTTTTTAGGAGTAAATAACGCATCTAGCTCTTGTGATGTTTTACTATCACATGAACCAGGCCGTTTATTTTGTTCTTGTTGATTTTGCTGCAGTTGTTGCTGTCGTAATTTCTTAATACTACGGCGACTTTTCAATTTACGTGTTTTTGGATGTGATAATTTACTACGATTTTCAGGTCCTGGGTTAGTTGAGACAATTTGTGAATGAATAATACTAAGTATTAACATCATTAAAAATGGTACTAGGATTTCTGATAATGGTACATACGACTAAAACAATTTTAAAAAAAATTTTTAATTACAGTTTTTTTTAAAGTTTATGTAACGAGCGCGATCTAAACAAACTTATGAATCTGAAAATGACTATATTCTCTAAAATGATAGATCTTAAAAATTGGAAAAAAATTATTTCTGTGATTTATTTTCATTTGACAGGTCTTGAACTAACACCGGTAGTAAATAAACAAAATAAAGTTGAAATATAAATCTTAATAATAAATGGATAATGAAAATAACAAGAAATGCTCGCTTGCCGTCGAGTTCGACTTTTTGTAACAGTTCACAACAATATATTTAGTGGTACAAATTATTTATAAAACGCACTAAATAATTTGTTGTGAACTTACAAAAAGTTTGGTGGAAAAAATTATACAAATTTTTATTTATTTTTCGATTTTGTGATAACTTTGTATTTTTATGTTATCTTTTTAAAGGTTACTGTAATTGTTGGTAATGTTTTACATATTTATTTTTAACTTTGTAAGAATGTTTGAAATGTGTTACATAAATAAATTTAGCTACTGACGGTGATTGCGTTGCAATCGAAATATCGATATTTAGCGAAATATAAGTTCTATGTTTTTAATTATATTTTTTAAATAGAATTTCTTAATATACAATTTTATCTCGAGTGTCGTGGTATTTATTTCGATAACTAATATTACTATTATTTACAAAAAATTGTATCTATATTTAGTTTTTAGTATAAAAATATTGTTTGGCCATTATAAACCAGAAACATTAATGTATGTTTTTAGAAACATAACTGAATTATTTTCGAGACCTTTGAATAAATTAAAAAACTTACTTGTGGATAACTTTTACTATCATTCAACGATGTCGCTGACGAATTCAGCGTATAAATCGCTGTATTTATAAGTTGTAATAAATATAATACCAACAACAGTGCAAATACTCGGGGTGAAGTTTGTTTCACCCACCATTTTGTATACAATGGTAAAAACAATAGACGCAGAGTACCTAATCGTGCTACTGTTACAAATCCATGTTTTGGTTTGGCTTTAGGAAATGATGAACCTATAAAAAAATACTTCAATATAAATTTCAATTTTTAGGAATAAAACTCACTATAGATATATGATTTAAATTTGAAGAAATTATTTGCTAGTATCATCAATTTCCGGCAACAAATATCAGAATTTTTTTCATATATACAGAATAGGACCATTTTAATCAATTATGGCTAGTAGCTCGTTTTGTAGATAACCAATAAAAAATATTTTTATTGGTTATAACTTTGACAAAAGTTGCAGAGTTTGATGGAAGTTATTACGTTCTGACATCAGATTAGACCTAGTTCCCAGAGTTGCTTTAATAGTCAATTTAGATCCTAGAAGGTAAGAGATGGAATAACAATTTAAATTAGAATGTTGATCTTCATATAAAAACTAACATTTTTTATTGAAAACATTTTTTCGAAAAATTGTTAGCTTTCGTAGGAAATGAGACTTAAAATTATGTCTTTATTGAATTTAGTCAAATTGCAGTAGGTCAAATTCATGGAAACAGGCGAATGTTCTCTATTGTTCTTGACAACATTTGGCTAAAGCATTTTTCTATAGGAGCGTGTTCTCTTTCGATTAAATGCAATAATGACATATTTTGAAGTGGTTTTCGATAAAATGTTAGTTTTTTTATGAGGATCAACTTTCTAATTTAAAGTGTTATTCTATCTCTTACTTTTTAGGATCTAAATTAATTATTAAAGCAACCCGGAGAACTAGGTCCAATCTGATGTCAGAACATGATGTCTCTCATCAAACTCGGTAACTTTTTAGTAATTTGTTGATAAGGTTAAATACAAAACGAGCTATTAGCCATAATAATACATTAAAATGGTCCACCCTGTGTAATGGGTTTATCTTATTATATAAATTATATAGAAGATTGACTTTCAAAAGAAAAGTAACAAAAAGAAATTTATTTACACATTTCAAACCGCTTTTATATTTAAATTTTTATTTATGCCTTTTACTTAAAATATATTCCTTCATTATTTTTTTTAAAAGCCAAATAATTTTAATTAATTTTGGTGTATTAATAGATAATAAATACATAATATTAGCAAGAATGTGACGCGGCAATGCTAAGTGGAGTGGTAGCATAAGCAAGGGTTTTTTGTTTAGATATTTTAAAACATTTTTTATTTGTTTTCAAATGGCAAAACTCCAAAAATTTGAAAAATACCGTTTATTTCACTTATTTGTTAACCAAAAATTATAGTTGATTAAACCCATTATAGCAGGTTCAGGTTCGATTCGCGGCGGTTAATGCATAATCTTTTAACGTCTCTTATTCTTTAAAAACAATTATTTTTTTAAATGATGACGGCATAAAAATACCTGCCATTATTGGCTACCAGATATCCATTTCAATGGACATTGATTTTATCTTACGTTTGTCTTGTATTATATTTGATTAGCTGTTTTCCTAAAGCGTTAGAAAGATTCAATTTGCTAGGAAATTCGTAAAAAATTACTTGAAAGTATATATGAAAATTTTCCACCTTTTATAAACCAGATTATCTAAGCCAAGTGCTAAAAGCAAATTTTATTTGTTCCCAGTTTTTTGAGGGACACAAACTAGTTCGAGGAAAATGTAAATTACATTAAAAAATTGTAATCAGTTTTATAAATTAGCTTTATTTAAGTAGAAATAACTTTACTGAAAATTAAAAAGTTTTAATCAAATTTATTATTTTAACTTATTAACGAATTATTTTAATATGGAAATCATATTGCCTTTTATCTTGTGCAATGTTAGTAGTTATTTAAAAGGAAATAAAAATCGTATCCTTACCTCGAACAAGGTCAACATCTATGTAATCTGTTTTTAATTTTGTTGCTTTCATTGGCACATGAGTTAAACCATGCAAAATTCTTTGTTCGATTGTTTTTTCCCATTGTTGTTTATCGTATGTTCCAATTTTCTTTTGATACCTACGGATTTTATAATTGTTCATTTGAAATTTGATAACATATTTATAAAAAAAGACCGCAAAATTCAGGGTTGACCAATTAATACAATGTTCTTTATATTTAACGAAATTCAATTTTTTTTACGAGAATACATCATAAATAAATTCAGTTCCGCAAAAAATGCAATTTTTTGAACAATTCTCTTAACAAATTTATTTCACTTAATAGAATTTGAGTTTTCAGTACCAGTTTAAGTTTCGATGGTTTTCAAAAAATTCTTCTCATAAATCTATAAGGCAAATATTCAGGATCTTAGGATATGACATTAGGTAAAAATTGTTTTGCTGGATTTAAAAAAAAAAAAACAAATGTCACGTTTTATTATAGCAAATAAGACTACAGAGTGAAAGCAAACTTTCTAAAAAAATCAATTTCCATTTAAAATAATATTTACGATATATTTCACAAAACATTATCAATTTATTTTACTGCAAATCTAGATATTAATCGTGTTTGATGAAAGATGAAAATTCCGTAACGTCCCAAATACCTTTTCTAGTAAAAAGTGAGAAATTGCGGAAACTAGTTGACATTTTCAAAACATCATTTCTCAATAAAGCAAAAGATCCGAAAGCTAAAGCTTAAAGATATTTGTTATTACACAAATGGTTTGAATTTTGAATAAAATTTTATCATTTGGGCTCATTTAAAAACGTATCCTAAGGAAGTCTACGTAACAAATACGATTATTTCGGTTCTGGACGCATTGATTCAATGATGGCCAAGTACGATGGTGGCTTAGTAAGTGGATAGAAAAATGTTAAAAGCACGTTGAATGAGTTAGCAACAAAACTGAAAAAATCATTACGAATTTCAGTTAACTTTAATTTTAAGTTGTTTATCATTCCAAAGCTGTTAAAAATTAGTAATCAATAAATAAAATAAAACTTTTAGTAATGAAGCAGATATCGATTAAATGAAAATTGTCCAAATAAGACTCTTTTTCCATTTTTAAATGCCATGAAGAAAAAACTGTTATCTCGAAACAATTGTCACAAATAATGTTTACAAAAAATTCAAAAAGTGATTTGACTTTACATGAATTTTTGTCAAGCATCGGCCCAATAAAAAAAAAAAAAAAAAAAAAAAACACTAGATTCAGATGAAATATGATTTGAAAAATTTTAAATAATAAATAATTGAATAAATTTCTTTCAAAAATAGGAAAAGGAAAAATTATCATTGGTACGTTTTTAATCGTTTAATAATTACTGATGTTGAGATATCATCTTTCCTATGTCCTAGTCATTTTGAGTAATGCCATTATCTTTAGAAGACAGGATAAAATAGCATTTTTACTTAAACTTTTTTAAAAATAATTGAGAGCTTTTTAGTGTTGTGAATTTTAGGAAATGACAAATTTAAATTTAAAACAAACCAGCGGAACTCTCGTTTGATGTATTTATTAATGTTTTTACGGAAGGTAATACGAAGAATTTTAAAAGCTCTAAATTTCCTCATAATAGTTTCGAAACTCATTGACACATGTCGCTCTCAAGATATGGAATATAATAAAAAGAAAGAAATATTTGGTAGAAAATTCAGCTGGTTAGAAATTTCTTAAGCGACCAACTCGTAATATACTTGTATCTGGCAAATGAAAAAAAAAAGTGAAAATTTACAAAAGTAGGTTTCATAAGTATTGGAGAGAGAGAGATTTAGTAACAAAATATTATGATTTAAAATTGAATTTTTCAGTAACTTTTTAAGGCTTGAATCCTAATTGTTGTTAAGTGAAAGAGGAAAAATAAAAATCTAGCAAACTATTTAAGAGTTTTTTGCAAATTTTGAAGCGGGAATAACGAGTGATTTAGTAGAGTAAATTAATAAAATGTAAAATAAAAAAATACGAAAATTTATCAATATTTTTATTAATTTATATGTTTTTTTTAAGAGTAGGAATTGATAGCCCTTACTACAGAAGTATTAGTTCTTGAATTACATTTAAACACTCACAAACAAGTGCGAAGAATCGCAAGCGTGATATAGAATTGTAAACACACAACACTACAAAGTAAGTACAATAATTAGTTTAGAAAGTTTAATTTAAAACAAATCGCCATATTTAAAATCAACAAAGATAACAAAGATTGTAAAAATTAAAACAAACACAAACCTAAAATATCTCATGTTAAAAAAATTAATAATAAAATCAAGTGTAATAAAGTTTTGTTAGTAAACAATTGTAAATGATTTTTGAAATTACCAAGAAACAATGTCTCCCAAGCCCATGACCTTCACGACACGATCGGTTTAATTATCGTGTATGTGGTGTCAGTGGAACACAACACTCTTCAACTGGTTTTACTTGAGAAATTCGAGTCGATTTTTACCTTCCTCAGAGAGTGTGTTATTACTATTTCCACTATCCACGTGCCTGCTCACACCTAACATTAAAACGGATGTAAATTTTAATAAGTACTTTATTTGGTTGTTAATAATTTACATACCTTCCTGCTTCTTTTTAACGCAAAAACGTCTCGCGAAATACTTTATCAATCAACCTTGAATGCAAGCCAATCATAAATAGACATTTTTTTAAAATAAGTTTCTAATGACGTTTCATATCATTCGATCGGTGATAAAATATTTGTGCTGGGTATTTTATTTATTTATTTTATTAGTTAAATTTTATTTGTGTGATTTGTTAACTAAAATTTTATTTATAAAATTTTTTTAAGGTTTATTTTAAAATTGACATAAAACAGCTGACTATCGTTAATTGTATTGCGCATGTGATAAACGATAACAATAGTGGCGGTATTGCGTTATAATTTAAAAAAAGACTTTATGGTTTATATAATCAAGTCAATTGAACAAAAAAAAAAAAAAGAAGAAAATAAACTATTTTGATGGGACAATTGAATGCAGAAATGTTATTGAATTTGTTACATCAACCGCCCTTCGTTGTTATAAACAATTTAAACTTATCTATCCCTGGAAAAATAATGGCAAGTCGGACAAAAAATAGCCTCTTACACAAAAAGAAAAGTATTATCGATGACTCAAAGAGCTCTTATCTTAGAGATTTGATATTTCGACGGGTAAATTTTTATAAGCAGATAAAGGAATTTAAATTAACAAATAAAATTTATTTTTATATTATTTTTCAACTGTCTCCCCGTCTCTGTTTTCGTGTTTAGACTGTACATGCCAAATTTTATTACGTTTGAATAATAATGATTTTTTAAAGACATTTTTGGGTGAAAAACCTTATGGCTATTATACACAAAAAAACCTGAGACTAAGCTTTTTGCATTAGGTTCTAGAGGATATTTAAAAACTTTGTGAGCATTGGATGACAAATATTATGTTCAAATAGTAAACAAAAAAAAAAAAACAGTATATTTAAAAAAAAATGTTAGAAAAACCCCCGATTAACGATACATTTCGAAAAGAATTATTATCGTATTCCCGAAGATGTCCTTAATAGTCAGGATAACCATGTACCCCGAAGAATTTTTTGACATCGGATTTGGGTTTAGCGACCCAAAAAACTCTTTAGTAAGCATTTTCAGTCCATTTTTGGTACATTATTCTCGGGATAATAGTTATTTTTTCTACTGCCTAAAAAAGTGTATAAAAAAAAATTCATTTTTTAATGCACAAATGAGGGAAATTATCTCTGAATAATCTGCAATATTAACAAAGTTTATAAATTTCTTCTAGAATCTAATCCAAAAACCATTTCTATCCATCTTACTTCGGAAATTTTAGAGGGAAAATGTTAATCGAGAGCCAGTGCTCTCGAGCGTTAAAAAAACATGTCACACAATTTAATGAAATTTTTTTAACACTATGACCAATCTCTTTATATATCGCGTAATAGAAAGCTAACATACCCCCCCCCCCTATTCAAAAAAAATCGTTTTTCTAGCCTGTATATATAGCCTGTACGTTTTAAGTTATTATACATCGAATGCAAAGAACCGCATACTATGGCTTAAATCAAAACTTTCAATTTTCATAACCAACGTGAGTGAAAATTAATTTATAGTTCCATATTCAAATATGGCCGATTGATAATGAGATATAGAAATTGCATATTTCCAAAGAGCAGTATACTGCAGAGAGCAGAGCAGTATTTCCAAAGAGCAGCATTTCGATATGCTATATATAGCATATCGAAATGCTCCCTCCATACACAATGGGATTTGTTTGGTAGTTATGATTAGAAGGTGCATCACTTTATTATTAACTGACGAATTACTAGATATTTGAGACAAGATAATTATTAGACTCAGCAACCATTACTATTAGGTCGCCCGGCTGGGCTAGCAGATGATTGCGTATCTGTAAAATAATTTAGGTATATTCTACATACGTGCCAAATATATATTTATGTTTGATTATAATATTTTTTATTAAATAAATTTTATTGCTTCTCTTCAGGCCCGCCGTACGTGGATGGCACACATAAAGGGGCGGCAAAACGAGTGATTGTTCGATCACATATTTTCATAGTAATTGTCATAATACTTACAGGCTACAACATACAAAGAAATGTATTCATCTTAAATATTTTATTTTATATGATATAACTAGTACCATCTATTAGCATCCATCACAATCAAGAAGTAAATATTATGATACCTCGATTTACTCGAACAACGGTCTAAATGACGACCGAAGAAAGTCGAAACAAATATCAATGGTCAGGTCATGTGCTATGAGAGACTACCGACATCAGTGTTTCTCATAATTATTATATTTTATTATTTTCGATAATTGCATAACTTAATTATTCAATATTAAAGTATGGTAAGTACGTATTTCAACTATCTAAACCTAAATAAATCTAAATGTATAAAAATTAAATGCTGTGGTAGTGGGGTGTAAAAATAATTTTTTCTCATCTCCGTGCAGAAAGTGTCAACTTTCTGCCCGCTACAAGTCCCATCTGCCACAGAGCTGGTCGGAATTTATTAGAAAATGTTTTTAGAATAGAATGCGGGACTCTCAAGAATACTCTTGAACAAAAAAATTTTTTAAATGAAAGCGCTATTTGAGTTCAAACGATGAGTTATGTCCAAAAATCGAGATAAAAGGATTTTGATAATTGACAATTTGTTGTATTGTGCAAATGGCTCTTTCGACTTAAAACTTTCCATTTCCGACAAGATACACTGTGATTATAGATTTAAAATTTCTATATATAGGCAAATCTGAACACTTTATTGTTATATAAGTTGCCTATAATTTATTTACTACAATTTAGAGAGAATATGGAATCTTTTAGGATAATAAGAAAACAAGCCAAGTAATATACCTATTGGTTTTAAAAGTTTATACATTGTAAGACATTATTATTTATTATAATTATTTTCGCTTATGGTCGAAATTGGATCAGTACAGGGTGTATTATTCATATTGCAAAAAATTTAAGATGAGCTTCTTTACACGAAAATAAGAAACAAAGTTCATGTAGCCTTTCATGAAAAGCTATATTTTTTCGAGACATACGATGGTATCGATAAAAAAGTAATAAAATGATAAGCAAAAAAATATTTAGTTTTAAATTGTGAATCCTTCCATAAATATAAGAAAAAAAGTTCATACTTTTCATTTTTAAGATAAACACAGGGCCCGATCTATCTATTTAGCCGTTCCGGGCAAAAATGATATTTGCTACCCTTTACACTCATACAATATATAGGGTGTTTTTTTTAACCTATGCTTGTAACTCGATAAATAAATTAATCCAGGAAAATGCTTCAAACGAAAAATATTAGTTTCAAAGGGACACATCTTATATCGGCATCGAATTCACTCGAATAAGTTTTCATAGGTTCAATTAAAACCTCACTCTGATTCTTAGCCGACAAACATTAGATGAACAAGCCCAGTTTTCGGAATAGCCCCGATTTTTTTGAGTCCCGATTATCGAGAAAACTGTATACCATATTTTAAGAATTTTTTTCCTGGATCGGGCCTTGGATAAACGGTGATAAAGTTTTGAAAGCAGGGCGTTGCCAGCTCAAATCGGTGACAAAAATATTAAAAATATTCAATAAAATCACAAAAAAAATGCATCTTCCGAAAAATTTTTGGTACATCGTATTTTTAATTTTTGGTTCATTTGGTACATCTTGGTACATCGGGTAATAACGACCCAAAAACTAAAAAAAATTGGGTTCATTTAACGATCGAGGGAGTAGCGTTTGTTTGATCCAACCGTCAAACGGTTAAACGAGTTAGATTTTCATGGTTTTTGAGTTCTCATTGTTCTAAATAATCCTACGACACGATGGAATGACTTGTGCCTGGGGTATCAACTGAAAGAAATTGCTTCGGATTTTTCCCCCTCGTATAGGATTTTGGTAGATATCTTAGAAACTATTTGCTAATTACTTAAAATAGTCGACATCCTTACTTTTTAGAGCAGGCAACAGCCTGTTGCTCTTATTGGCTCTCCTTACTTTGTAATTTTTGATAATTATTTAATTTTATTTAATAAATAACATTATAATTTTAAAAACGTTATTAAACTATGCTTGTTTGATACCCGGTACCTATGTCAAAAAACTATCAAATAGGTACTTGTATTAATTTCATGTGTAGCAGGGTTTTCTTTCAGCTAAACAAATCATTGAATTTAACTTTAGTTAATTTTCTAAGTTGTAGACATTATTTGACGCTCATTCTATATACGAGACAGCTATACTTGAGTTGTTTTATCGAGGACAACTTTTTGAATTTCAAAGTGTTTTTTTGAGCCTAATTTAGTACAATTTCATTGATTCGAATTTAAATTTTTGCTAAATATAAGTTGTATTAAATCAGAATTTAAAGATCGAACTACTTAAATTAAACTGTGTGCTTTAAAAATGTACTTTGTTTTTTTAAATGTTGGCCTCGATAAAACAACTCAAGTGTAGCTCGGCATTGGAGTAGAAAAGGATAAATTAAAAAATTTCAAAAAGCTGTCCACATCAAGAATAATCTTAATAAAGGATTAAAAATGTAAAAAAAAAAAAAAAATTGTAATAAAAAATTTATTTAAAAAAATTTTTCTTCGCATTCACTCACAATTTTTATATATATAACAAAAATTACACACAAAAAAAAACATTCATTCGTAACGATTCTGTATATATAAAAGTAAAATTATTTATATATTTATAATATAATTTAATATTATTTACGTAAAATATTTTTTAAACGTAAGGAATTTCTCAATTCCTAATTGCTTTTTTTGTCAATTACCTATAGAAAAAATGTTTTACAAGAAAGTACAGTATAAAAAATATGTTAATATTTATAATATATTCATTAATATTATTATTAATTACAAAAACATTTTTATGTATAAATTGTAAATAAACGATATTGATCTAAACAATAATAGATCAATTTGAATTTTACGTCATTTCATTTTACTTATGTATTTCTTTCAATACAAACTGCCGTTAAAAGAGTAGGTACAAATTCGATTATTTTTTTAATTAGTACAAATTCAACTACAAATAGATTTTTTTTATAATTTACGTAATATAAAATTTACAATTGAATTTATTCTAATTTTATCAGTACACCACAATTTGTTTGCCAAAAAAGAATAGACCCGTAGTGGAGTATTTCTACCACACAAAACCTTAGATGGTTTCATATATAATGATCATAATAGTCAATCTAGATTTTCGATATTGTCCTCTTCGAATGAAAACGAATCAAAAATCAGTTTTCTGATGAAAATTGTCACTGTAGTTTAGAATGAGCTACAGAAACCTATAATTCCTTTTAAATTCACAAAAGTCAGAGCTACTAGTGTTTTGTAAGGTATGATTTTATACGCCACTACTGGTCTAGTATGACAACTTTGTTTCCTAAAACAAATTAGGTAACTCTCATTTCATTCGCTTTAAAATATAAAATTTGTTGACTACCTATTTTTTTTTTTGCTAAATAAAAACAATCAACAGTTTGCTAAATATTTGTGTGCCGTTGTTTTCTAAACGCAGCGTAAACACTTGGGGAAAGATTTTATGGGAACATTTTTACATATGGCAGTGTATAAGAAATGCTTAAGTTTAAGTTGGAAAACAAGTCAAACAAAAACATTTCTTGGGAATTACGTTTTTTTCCTAAAAACATATTTTATATGAAATTGTTCGTCTCTTTGTAAAAATAGGTACAATTTAATTAATTAAAACTGTTTCTCGTTGTCTTTGTTTTGTTCTTAATTAATTAATTATTTAATTAATTGAGCATTAAAATATTTTTTGTTTTGACCAGAAGAAATAGTTAAACACTCCTGCTGCATTACAAAAAATTTTACTTTTTATTGTCCTTCACTGTCGCTATCGCTTTTATCTGGAAAAATTAAAGAAAAGTGTTTATGAAAAATATTGCATTGCGGCATACTTAATTGCTGCAAATATTGCGGCTTAGGCTTTTTATTAGAGAACAAATAATATCAGTGTCTCATGGCAGTATTGAAAGATTTTAGTATTCGAACACAACATACTAAAGTAGAAAGTTAGAAGGGTTAGCTATAGTGAATACCTATCATTTATAGAAAATGGTGTCTATGACCTTAAAACTTATTATTAGTTAAGCCCAAGCAAACTCAAATGATTAGGTTGTCTTTGATGTTTATAAGGAAGGAATAATAATAATATTTCACCAAATTATATCAATTTTGACAGAAACTTACGTTTACTTTTAGTAAAAATAACACATTTTTCAAAAACGAACCTTCTTCGATGTTTGTAATTTTATATTTAAAATTTTAAATTCTAAAAGTTTAGCCCAAGTTTAGAGACGCTTGTAAATTGTAGATGGCTTTCATACAAATTGGGTATTAGGTCGGGTATTTTAACAGAAAAAATTAAATGGTATCTAGAATTCAGCCTGTTTTTTTTGAATACGCAAAATAAGAATACGTAATTTGATCTAGTCGTAGGGGTTACATAACGCAGGAGACTTAAAAATAGCTTTTGCAATAACCTAAAGTATTTTTACAGTTTAGTCGTTTTACACTGATGGCGTTATAAACTTTAAACAATTTAATAATAAAAATGATTAAAACATTAAGCCTTATTGTTTAAAAAATTACTCCCGGAAAGATACAAATAGTACAACCGTAAGCAGCAATAAATTTTTGTTCACTAATTGAATCTATCTTTCACTTACCTTTTTTACCCGTATAAGCGTGTCGTTTTAACCTATCATATAAGTCGTCTTTGTTGCCGTATATACTGGCATTCGATCGTGCTAAACTATTCATTTTACCGCCGCCATTTAGACCATTATTAATACCTCCACCATTATGTAAACTCTCCTTCATATATGTTTCATTGTAGAAATTTGGCATTTCCCAACCATCTTCTTCATCATCATAATAGTGTGCATATGTTGAATGATGACTTGGTGCAATACTCTCCGCATATGGAGTTGGTGCACCATAGTAGAAATTCACTTGTGAACCATTTTGATCAATTGCTGGTGTTAACATTTTCTTTGGTTCCTTCTTTCTTGTTGATCTGAATCAAGCGTAAAAAACAGTTAAAAAAAGTTAGCTAAAAATAATAAAATTTCGAAATACCTTGCACAAATCATCCAAATTAATAGAATGATCAAAATGATAAGTACAACAGCGAATGCAATTCCACCTGCAATGTATGCAAATTCAGATTTTTCTGTACAGTGTCTACCAGTAAAACTACCAATGCAGCGACATGTTGGTTGACCGCGCATATCTTTCATACATTGACCTTCATTCTCACAATATCCATCACACAAGTCTGTACAAACTCTTCCTGTTCCATTGTACCCAGCTTTACATTCACATTTGAAATCGTTTGTTTCTTTATTGAGTAAACAATGAGCGTTTATATCGCAAAGCATTCCGGCACCATTGTTTTCACAAGGATTTGAGCAATCATCGACACTTGTCTGTAACAAAGAAAAATTTCGAATAATCTCCATTAAAAATTTTAATTGAATTTTCAATAGCAAATCTATTGTAATTTTTATTAGGAAATTGTCCAGATTGTCAGTGACTTACCGATCCCGTGGAGTTAGTACTTGTATTAGGTGGGCATACAATACAACTGGTTTGTTGACTGTCCGGTTGATAAGTGCCTTTATCGCATTTTACACAGTTATTTAATGTACCATTCAAATATGATCCTGGTGCACACACGGGCAAAGAACATTCTTCAATGGATGCGGCACCCACTTTTGGTGTAGTTCGTCCTGATGGACAAGCTTGGCATGCAGCTTGGACACCTTGAGTACGATATGTTCCTCGTGGACATGGCTCACACCGGCCTTCCACAGCTAATTGCATTCCAGAACCACATTCATCGCGACATTCATCACGTGATACTGCTTCACTGGTACGCGTTGTTTTTCCCAAACCGCAAATTTCACAAGAGAATGAACCTTCATTTGGTTGGTAGAATCCATGACCACAACTGCGGCAAAGTCCTGTATCGTGATCGAAGTATTTACCAGCCGGACAACGTTCTATAACCAAAATTTCAAGTTAAGGAGCATGTCAAATTTATTGTGGAAAATAATATTACCTTTACAATCAGATGCACTTCGGGCACCTGGAGCAACGGTTACTCCTGGCCGACCAGCAATTACCGGACAGTTTGAGCATTGTAATTGACCTGATTCACTTTGATATGTGCCTGCAGGACAGGGTTCACATATTTTTTGTTCTTTGTTGTAGAATGTTCCGACAGCACATGGAACTATAAAAAAGTAACCATTAAAATATGCTCATCTTTGAGTTCTTATTTTTTGTGAGATTCTAATTTTTTGTTTATTTACCGCAATCTGGAGCCATAACTACTTGTCCAACAGGACATGCGTAATCCGATTCTAGAATTAATGATGCTGGATCTGGTACTGTATTGGGTAGGATTTCATGTACATCAAATTGGTCATCTTCTAAGATAAGTTTTTCCAACAGACGCTGCACATTGGACCGTTCGTTCGTATTTGAATGTATTACTGGATCACTAAATATAATAAAAAAATTATTAGCACAATTTTCGAATCATAATTGCAAGCAGTTTATCAGTATGGAATATTTACAATGAAATCCTCCCTTTTCACCATATAAAAAACCGATGAAATCCTGTAGGTATATATTGGATAAAAAAAATTTTTGTTTTTTTTAATGTAAAATAATCGAACTGGGGAAAAATTGATTTTGTTAAAATTTGATTAGTAAATGATGATGTAAAAATTGTTTGTTAGAAACACAACACACCAAGCAATTAGCCGCTGCCCCAAAACTAGCAAATAATAGATGCATTGATTTTGTGTGGACATGCACGTGTGCTTACTTGACGGATGGGAATGAAATTTCGACGTTGTATGTGTCGCTGGTTTGCCGTCCTTCGCGAGCATTGCTATAGAATAAAAATAAATAAACCATGCAAAAAATCACAAACTACGAAATAAATTTTTGGAAGTTTATACTAAGAATAATTTAGGTAGACAATGATTTTAATTGTGTTTATTGAAGAAAGTATGCAAATAATTTGCAGTTACTGGAAAGATGTAATTAATAATCTAAATATTTTGCGTGAAATAATACGCATTTTATTTTAATTTGAGAATGATTTTTGAATGGAAAAGACGAATGAAATTAATTTAATGAAACAAATGCCAAAATTGAAAATGTTTTGTTTTATTTTTATGTAACGAATAATGCGTCTTTTCCATTGTTTTGCAAAATTAAAAATAATTTCCGCGGAACATTTTGAATTAAATAAAAAAATTTAATAAAATATGACTACTTTTGTTTTCTAAATTATCTACCATGCTAGACCTAACAAGGTTTTCAAATTTTCTTAAACATACCTCTCAACAGGGACTTCAGCATTTAGAACATATGTTCCGCCATCTTCTTCTTGGCTGTTTTGAACTTGTCGTGCCTGTCTGCCAGCCCGATGATCACATTTTACATCAATGTTAAGATCCTTACATTCTCGAGTTCCTTCCACGGAGTATGAACAGAAATTCCAATCACGATTCAATGAATTAACCGAATTTCGCACTTTTTGTCTAAGCACACCTTGGCCAGCTTCGTTACAGAGGACAGAACTTGGGAAAAGCATACTGATTTTGAATACACGCTGAGCTGGTTTCGACGCTGTTGATAAAATAAGAAATTGTAACATAGAAATTATAAGCTAATGTAAAGTTTAAACTTACCTGAACATGCTGGATATATCATTGGTAAACTAGGATTGTTAGTTGGTCGCCAAAAGCCTTCAGCTCCACATGTATAGAAAGCGGGAACTGGTTGAGAAAATCGTAATCCTTGATTACAGGCAATTTCACAAACTTTAAATTGTCCACCTGCACCCCAATCCTTACACTGTTGAACTCCTCCGATTGGATCCGGTAACGACGGACAGAATTCAGCTAAAGCACAAACAATTATTAAGTATAGCTTTCTGAAAACTGAAATGATCAGTGGTTGTGATACTTACAAAGTAACGATACTTTAAATGTACAGACAGCCGTGTTGCCTGCAGCATCCGAAGCGACATAAGCAATATCATATGTTCCCCATAATAAGTTTTGTCCAGGACGGTGTCCATTACGTTCTTGTACTTTGACAACTCCAACATTATCACTAAATTGTGGCTCATCCCAATTAACGATTGCGGAACCATTCTTAGCAATTACCCATAAATCACCAGGACAATGTTCAACTCTTGGTGCTACTTTATCAACTTCTAATTGTTGACATTTTGGACCAGAATATCCAGCCGGGCATATCCTCTGGCCACAATGTGATGGTACTATTCGTTCAACACCACCAAAAGTATCTTCGTAACCAGCCCATGTTAAAACTAATCCACGGTATAAAACTGGTTCGGTTCGACAGTCACGTACTTGTTTTTGTACTTCATTTGTCACATCTAAAGCACGTCCCCATATTTGTACTTTTGTTAAATGCCCTTGGAAACCAGATTCTGTATACGCTTTCGTGTTTCCACTTTGTGGTTTCCCTAATGTTACCCAGCCACTAAAAATAAGTGGTGTGTTTAGTAAAATATTATTATCTCAGAAAATGAATTAAAATATACATACTATGGTGGCAATTTTCGTCCACTTCCATAATTATCAGTTTTGCTGGCAATTAATCCTTCGGTGATTAAAGTCAATTCACCGCCATTGTCTCCATTCCAAACAATTGCAATATGATGCCACTGGCCGTCATTAATGGTGGTATATTCTCGGAAACCCAGATAAACGTCTTGTAAATCAGGGAAAAGTGATATTTGCACCCCGTTTGAATGAGCTTGAACTAAAACTTTCCTATCAGTGGCTACATGCAAGTCTCTGAAAAATAAGTTAAATTTTTTAGTACTTTTTGAGATTGGCATAAATTATTTCAGGAACGTCAAAACTTACGATACGCTATAAAGAGTAAAGAATATTCCTCCTTCATCTTTTTGAGTAAATTGTACCCACATGGCGATACTTAAAGAAGATTTTTCACCGGTATAGAATGGAATTACTTGAGAGGCACTACTTCGAGTTGGATCACTAAAGTATAAATCGTAATCCACTTGGATTGCTGTAAAAATTAAATCATATTTAGAAGTTTATAAAACTAATACACTACGTCATTCAGAGCCAACACCGTCGCTGTCTCTAGGTACTTGCAAAAGATAACAATAATGTCATCGTAAAATGCAACAGTATGTTTAATGTGTTAATATGCACTTACTTTTACGACAATCTTCGCCTGTTAAGTTGAATGGACATTGGCAGTAGAACTTGTTCGTTAAATCAATGCAAGTTGCAGATGGTGGGCAAGAATTTTCTTTACAATCTACAATATCCTCCTCACAACGTTTACCAGTATATCCTGGTGGACAAATACATGTAAATCCTTCACCATTATCGATACAACTTGCCCCATTTTTACATTCACCCTCTTGGCAAGCATCATATTCATACTGACATCCAATTCCTGTATAATCTTCGGAACATGAACAGTTTAATCCCGAACCAAAATCTTGGCATCGACCACCATGCATACATGGATTGCCGATGCAACGTTCAGGCGCTGTTTCACATTGTTTGCCATCTGTGCCTGATGGGCAAACACAGAAATAGTCCAAGAATAAGTTAATACATCGAGCATCATTTTGACATGGACGATTTTGACAGAATCCAATATCGGTTTCACATCGGGTTCCAGTCCACCCTTCAGGACATAAACATTTGAATTCTCCAACTTCATCTCGACAAGTACCCCCATTCAAACAAGGGTCAGTTTCACAATCATCTATGTTAACTTCGCAAATTTCTCCAGTGTATCCTTCGCGACACATACAAACATATTTGTTATCCAAATCAACACATCGATCAGTTCCAACAGGATTGCACGGATTGCTTAAACATTCATCTAATTCAGCTTCACATTGTAATCCAACAAAACCAGGTCGACATTTACATTCGAATCCATCTAATCTATTCGAACATGTGGCCCCATTCTGGCAAGGTTCCGACGAACAATAGTCAATTGCATGTTGGCATCTTTTACCAGTAAAACCAGCTTCACAATTACATGTAAATCCATCAATATTATCAATACAATTTCCATTGTTCTCGCATGGTTGGCTGGAGCATTCGTTAATATTTACTTCACAAGCTGCGCCTGTCCATCCAGGTAAGCAAATACATTGATGTTCATACAATTTGTCGACACATACACCATTTTTACAAGGATTTGCTGCACATAAGTCAATTTTTTCGTGACATCGTTTTCCAGTAAATCCAGGTGGACACGAACAACTGAAATCGTCTACAAGATCTGTGCAATTTGCACCTAACAAACAAGGTTCTTCAGCACAATCGTCGGTGTTAATTTCACAATGTTGTCCTTCCCATCCTGGCAAACACTCGCAAGTAAATCGACCTTGTTGCAAAGCAACACAAGTAGCTCCATTCACACAAGGATTTCCATTTGCCGTACATGGGTTAATCTTAAAAGAAAAAAAAGAAATGAAAAAGTGATCTTTCCATCTAATGATTAATTTTACTTACTGTTATATCACAATCAATGCCTGTATAACCAGATCGACATAAGCATGTAAAGTTATTATAGCCAGGTTCATCTTTACACATGGCTCGTTCTGGACAAGTGTCATTTCGACAATCGGTTTTTTCTTCTTGACAATTTATTCCAGAATATCCTGTTGGGCATTGGCAACGATATCCCTGCGGTAAATCAATACAACTTCCTCCGTTGTAACATGGTTGCGATGAACATTCGTCGATATCAATTTCACATCGACGTCCCGTAAATCCAGCTGGACAGAAACATTGAATTCCATGTCCCATTGGTACACAAAGTCCACCATGTTGACATGCATTTTCCGTACATTGAATGGGTTCACATTCTTCGCGGCCAGTTGCTCCAGGTCCAACTGTTTTCATATTTGTTGGACATTCTTGGCAAGTTGTTTGTCCAGATAGTGCTTGATAGAAGTTACGTGGACACAGTGAACATGGTGCTAAGCCTGTTGGAGAATATTGCCCAGGGGTACATTTTGGCCGACAACGATCCTTTCCCGGTGCTGCTGGTTGATATGTGAATGTATTTGCAGGACATGCTTGACAATCCTTGAAGCCACCAGTTGGAGGTTCATTTGTGTAGCTATTTCGAGGACACTCTAAACATGGAACTAATCCTGTTGGGGAATATGTTCCATATCCACAAACTGGTATACAATCGTCGATACCTTTTGATCCTTCTTCACGAGTGTATGTTCCTAAAGGACAACGAATGCATGAACCTTGACGATCACGATTTTGATAAAATCCTCGAGGACAATAGGTACAAAGCTTTTGTTTTTCTTCTGCAAAAGTTCCAGCAGGACAATGCACTGAAATGAAAAAAAATTATTAAAGCATTGTGTTATTATTTTGAAATAAATATAAAATTTTTTCTTCAAATTTAACTTACAGCATCTTGGTACATCTTTTTTATCCATGTTGAGCACTTCACCAACACTGCAAGTGAAACCTCGTGAAATTGATGATCTTAGCGCTTTTAGTGGTGGGCACTGATTTCCAATTGATGAGACATTTAATAATGGCTCAATAACTGCACTCGCATATGGTACTGACAAATCAAATATCAAATTTAATGTGGATCCACACAATTCGTATAATTGTGGTTGACGAATTGCAGGTACAATTGCCAAAATAAAGTCAATTTTGACTAAATTATCTTCGATTAATGCCGGCACAGCTTTTACAAATGAGACATTCATGTCAACATTAACAGCTGAACACCGTTGTGATAGAACATTATTTAAGTTCAAATAATACTGGGACATTAAATCTGTGTACTGAGTCAAACAAGCTTGAGCAACAGCACCATTCGCTCTGTACTGTACTGTAGATACGACATGGTAATCAGCTTGTTGTGTATCTGAAACAAAATTTGAATAAAAAAATATATCCAAACCCACCAAAGAACCAAATAGTGTTAATAAGTGAGTTTCAATTAATAGTTAATAGTATACAAGTTGTTGCATCAAGAGTAACTTACTTTCTGAGACACAATCAGGAACCACAGAGGTTGGACCCCATGGTCGTTTAGCATCACAACTGAACGTTTTCACAGGATCACCATCGGTAAATCGATATCCTTGGTTACATGTCGCAACACATTGTAAACCTTTTTCGCCTGGGAAACAATTTAATGCTCCATTTGCTGGTGGTTTTAATTCCCAATCTACACAAGGTGTTGCTTGAACTGATACTTGGAAATAACAACGTGCAGCGTTACCATATCGATCTGTAGCCACTACAGTCACATTTTCAAAAGCTCCAATTGGAATTGTAGCTCGTTCAGGAATAAACTTCAAATGAACTTCTCCTGATGCATCGGTTGTGTTAATTCTACGTCGTGTATCGTTGAAGTTAACAACATAACTGTCTTGTTTGTCAACTAATTCAATAACATAACTTTGTGGACAACTCAATTTTGGTGGAGTGTCATCTGGCACAGTGATATTAATTTCACAAATTGCCACATTTCCATCATAATCGAAAGCGATATATTTAACAACCATATCTTCGAAAACCTGGGTAGGGGTATGGAAATTTTGTGGTTTGACTTCTAATCTTGCTATACTTCCTGAGTTATCCACAGCCGTTGGTTCCGTGAAATTTACTGGTAACAATCCACCATTTGCATCTTTTTGTACAATAATAGGATGTTGAGGACAATTTTGGAATACTGGTGGTTCATTATCCACACACGGTGAGTATCCATAATCGTATCCAAGAAGTGGTTCTGTTTCTGGTTCATCACAACCCATTAGTTCAAATTTCAAGCATGCATTATCCATGTAGCTAACAATACCCAAAATAACAAGACGAGCTTGGACATATTTTGGTAGGGTAATCATTGCCAATTCTCCATAGTTACCAGGGTCACGCATTGTTAAATTGAAATTAGGGAAATACACTACATAATTTTCATTTTCGGCTTGTTTATAGAAAAATCGAATTTCTGTAGGCCGGCCAACAATATCATTAGTAACCACTCCTTTTACAAGAATGGCTTTAACGCGGTAAACTTTACCCAAATCAACGCTAACATATGTAAACGCTTCTTGTTTACCACACCAACCAGTGACTGAATTTAAACGGATATTTTTGGCTTCATAATTAGGCCGTTCTGATGTCGCATTAATTGCTGAATCAGGAATTTTTCCGGAAGCTAAACCTAATGGTCTGATGACTTTACATTCTGGCTCTCGTATACAAGTTATTGGTCGTGGATTTATTAATATGTAACCAGGACGATTACAGCCAAATTGTACTTCCGATCCCTGTTCATAACTTCTGGCTAGTTGATAACCGTCGACTGGTCGTCCCGGATCTTCACATACTGGACCTTCGCAACGTAAATCACCGAAATCCCAAACGCCATTGCCTTGACATCGGACGACATTGTCATGTTTACTGGTTTGTCCGGCTAGCTTGAATGTATTTTGGCATCCAAAGAAGAATGATGATTGATATTTTGTGTCAATATATTTGCCATATTCAGCACCAGGGGTAGGTAATGGTAAGCCGCAATCAATTCGTGGACAAGAAGGTTGTACACCAGAGAGCCAATAATCTGGTAATCCCTGTAAGAAGAAAAAGGTTTTAGAGCAATTAAAATAAGGAATATATGCTTGAAACTTACCGGTGTTGGATTGTAAACACATTGTCTGAAGCTAGATGTCGCAGTTTTTCGCAATATTCGACCAGTGCTTCCACAATTCAATGTAACATTTTCTCTAAAAGGAACAAGTACACTGTTTTCATCAGGACGAATTACAGTCAGGCCAACATTTTTGTCATTGGGTAGTGAAACACATTTAGCATCTGCAAAGAATTAAAATTTAGCTAATATTCTTCCAAAATTAATCATCAGTATCTTACATTGACATTCTGGAATAGTTCCATTCCAGGCACCAGTTGAGGTACATAACAAAGAAGCGGAACCCGACATAACATATCCAAAATCACATTGAAATCGTACCAATTCACCAAAATGATATTTCTCTTTCGTAGCCAAAATAATACCATTTTCTGGAGGGTTCAATGGTGGGCACATAACCGGAACACATGATTTATTAAATTGGAATGTATCACCATCTCTAAGTCCTGTTTCGAAGTTTTCCAAATTGAAACCTGCTGTTCCGTTGGCTGTGTAAAGTTCATATCCCACATTACAGGCGCACGAATAATCACCAGGGCTGTTGATACATTTTTGATCACATCCTCCATTTTGATCGTTACATTCGTTTATATCAGCGCATTCTAAACGAGTACATCCCATTACTTCCAATTTCAAACAAGGAGCTACCACATAATCTTGGATTTTAAATTTAATGTATTGAGCTTCAATTGGCATGGGTAAGTTAAGAACGGATAAGGTTGGTTCCAAAATACGAAATTCAACAGCTGTGCCATCTGGATTTTTATAATCTTTGAATACATCAGCTAAATCATTGGTATATTGAATTCGAACTGCCGATGTAAAAGCAACATTTCCATCAAATCGAGTCACACTCATTGTACGGAATCCTCGAATTATTGTAGGAGCACGCATGTCCAATAAAATCCAATTTTCTCCACCGCCAATATGATTTCCACACCAGCCTCCACCATTGTTAAGCCGGACCATCTAAAAAATTTTCAAAATTATTTCTCCGATTTTGGGTTAACATAACTCAAATACTAACCCCTTTGCTATATCCGTTTTCATTGCCAGAAACTGTAATTGATTCATCGGGAATACCACCATTTATTAAACCTAAATCTCCAACAGGACGACATTCAAGAGTCGGCGCAAATCCTTTGCGACACTTGCAGGAGAATGCTCCGGGAGTATTAATACATTCAGTCGAAGCTAAATCACATTGGCTATTTGCGCATTCATTAATATCATCACATTTGGGTGGATCACTGAATTCTTGGGTTGTCCCGCAACGAATTAAATTTGATCCTGTTAATTTGTATCCACGGAAACATTGAACTCGAGCTTCGTCACCGAAGTAGTATTGTCGTGTTGTGTCAGTGATAAAACCATTTTTAATTACTGGCAAGTCTGCGCAACGTGCACCTGCAAAAAAGCAAAAAATCAAATTTATGTTTTAAGTATTCGAGTTAATTCTTATAAAGATGCAACTTGATCAATTTACTTACGGGTGCAAGTGGGTACATCTCCAGACCATGTTCCGTTACTCATACAAAGAATCACTGGATGACCAGTACGAACGTATCCAGGTTCACATTCGTAACGTACTATCGTACCATAACTTCTACCTCCTCCATTTAACAACGTGACATTTGCATGTGGAACGTCTGGCAATGAAACACACTGCGATGCCAAGCAAGCTGGTTTTCGCTCCCATCTACCATCGGCCAAACATGAAATTCGTTCAATTGGTTGTCCCGTAGGGAAGGCAAATCCTGCATAACACTGATACATAGCTACTCCACGATATGTTACATTTGTGGATCCAATCGAAAAACCATTATCAATTTGTGGGACTGGGCCGCAATATACTTCTTGACATTTTGGAATATAAGTGATAGACCAATTACCACCAGGCAAACATTTTGTCGTTATTCGTGATTTTCCCGTTGCAAATTCTTGACCAATTGGGCAGCTAAATGTAATTATCGTTCCAAAAGCTGTATCACGACTTGATGCAAGTGCTCCATATCCCGGTTGTAAATCAGGACAATCTAGGAAAAACAATTTCTTGTGATTTTTAACCTTAATAATATAAATTATTATTATTCCGAAAATTTAGTACATAGGAGGTTCTTTATGCTACCTTTGTTACAACAAACGTCAATGCGTCATGATAAGCCTAACAACAAGAACTAACAACAAAATTTTAATACAAAAAAATAACTTACCGGAAGAAAATGTAGCTTTCCATCCAGGACTATTATGTAAAGCGTCGGTGACAAATCGTACCAACATTTCTCCACTTGAAGCTGTAAGCGTAATTTTTGGTTTGGCACTGGAAGTGAAACCATTTCCTGGATGTAATCGTAATCCACTTGTACTTGATCCATCAAAAACTTGCACATAGTCAGATTGATGTACATTAAAATCATCAAAATTCAATGAGAGTGGATTTCCTGTAGGATTTTTAATTTTATATAAACATTCTTGATTACTTGGATAATCTCCTAAATAAAATGCTGGCGATGTAAATGTTCCATTTCTGGCGACGATTGTTGCTTTACAACCCTGAGTGTATTTAATTTTGAAACCACGTTTCGAGTCTCCCAAACTTGTTTTGAAATAAATATACAATTGGTTACTGGTAGACATTAACATATTCACATTATCTTCCAAATTTCCAGTGAGTTGACCAATTAATTCACTTTTTGGTGAATCACCATTACGTATTAAAATATAATCACGATTCTGTCCCAATTCTAAATCCTCAATTTCTAAACTAATAATACGCCCAATTTGTGCTTGAATAATGTACAAACATTCTAAACCTCCTGGATATTGTTTCGGATAACCTGGAGATGTTAAAAATTGACCTTGAGGTGTGGCTCGTAAAATTCCACCACAAGTTTGTGGTTCAGTTTTCCATGAAGCTCGAAAACCTTTACGCTCAACTGATGCATCAGTACTAAACTTAACAATCATGAAATTAGAAGCAGATACAAATAATTTGTTAGCTAAATCTTGTTTTCCAGAAAGTGTTGCTAAATTTACAGCCTTGTCTTCAGTACGACCTCCAACTAAAATTTGTACAGTATCAAATGTTTTTTCTGTTTCAAATTCTTGGAATTGTAATAAAATATTATGGCCTTGCGGACCTTCCAACGTCCATATACAATTACTGAGAGGCTCATATTTGTGTGGATAATTTGGACTTTCCACAACATCCCCACTACTTGCCATATAGTAATGGCAGTTAGAAGGACAATCAATTTCATCGGAAGCGTCTCCGCAGTCATCTTGTTTGTCACATTTGAATGCAGAATTGATACAACGACCATTTGAGCAGTGGAATGAATTGGCTGGGCAAGCTGTCGCTCGGCACATAAATGGTAAAAGTGATTCGCATGTTGTTAATTCCCATGATTGCTGTTCTTCAGTTACTGTTACATCTACACATTCACCCAATTGGGGATTTGGTTGATCCAATGCCCAAAATCCAGCATACTGTGAGACTAGTGTACCCGCTGCAGATTCTAATGTGTTTGTTCGTAAATCATCTAATGCAGCTAACCCTAACCAGTAATGTAATTGACCGCCACGTCTTTCTGTATTGCCTGCAGCTAATGTTGCTGTTACATTATTTTCTGGGTAACTTTCAACTACCATTAAATCACTACCATACCTTTAAAATAAATTATAAAATCATTGTTTTAATTTCTCTTTAAACATGCAATAATTCATTATAAATTGTAGCCAGTTTTGATAACTGGAAATTTTATCTTATGTTAATCAAATTATATATAAATTCATTGAATTTGATCACTGTTATATTGTTATCGTTTTAAAACAAAAGTTATTTGAATTTTTGTTTACTATCTCAGCGGATTATAAGAAAATCTTATAAATGATCGTTTTGCTGAACTTTTGCATTCTAAACGAACAAGTTATTATAAATCAAAAACTAGGACTAATCAAAAGAGAAGTAGAGTCAGGATGATAAAAATGACACACATTTATTTTTCGTAAGTTGTGATGATTCTTAGTTTTTGAAATAAATTTTGTGAAAATGTCCAAAATGTGAAAACCATGAATTGGGTAGAAAAATCACAATTTAGTATTTTTTTGTTAAATATTTGTAATGATGAAAAAAATTAATTAAAAAAAAAAAATTAAACAAAATGGAGTTTTTTTTGCAAATTTTGCAAGTTTATTTAGATAATAATCGTAAATGGCATTAGGAAATCTATTGGCTACAGTATTTCTTAAAAAAATTATTTCAACCAAAATTAATCAAATTTTGAATTTAATCAATTTTTTTCCTGGGTGGGAATTTTACAAAGATTAATATATCAACTTCAAAAACATCTTCAATGTGTGAATATAAGCAAATGTTAAGTATAACCGAAGCGGACATTCACCATTTGATGATGTTATAGGTTATAATAAAACGCCAAAAGAAGTAATAAATATTATATGATGAAGACCTAGTGGGGCCTCTTTTGATACGGTTGCCTATAACATGCACATCAAGCTGAAGAGAATACTAACCAATATATCGTTAAATCAAGTGTAATAATAAAAAAACACGAATTATTAAAAAAAATAATCCCATGTCTGTTTACACCTTTAAAAAAATTATTTATCTACACGTAATTTTTATTGAAATTTTGTTCTTTTCTCTGTTCTTTTCGGGACAATGAGTTACGATAAAGATTAGAGAACCTGTGTAAGTAGAAGACCAGTAATGCCAAACACGGCGCCATAATATCAGGCATGTTTAATGTAAAATTAGCTATCTAAATAAGGCGCCAATTTTGTGACTTCTTAGGTCATTTAACCACTGAGATCTAGTGAAGAGTAAATACTAAATGGGCATGCCAAAATACGAAAGTCTCAAATTCTGTTTCTAAAGTTCAAAGAAAGTTCAAATTGATGTAATTTCTTTGGTTTCAAAGGCATTGTGGGCTGTACAATCCCAACATGACTGCCATAATTTTGTTTTAACAAAATTAATAAAGGTCTGAAATTTTAACCTCTTGATATTGTATGCCCCTCCACATATAAACATCGTACCATTTACGAGCTTAGTTATTAAACGTGTAACGTCATTTTTAATGTCACCGTGTAAATGAACATAACAAAAATTAATCGGATATAAATAATTTAACACGTAATCAATATTTACAAATAAAAAATAATTATTTTACCTTCGACATAATTCGGCTGCTTTCTCCCACGAATGTTTGATGCCAAAAAATTTATAACAATGTAAACCTTTTAATTCCCAACCTGTAACAAAAAAATTTAAATATTTTAATATACTGATGCAAAAATTTATCATTTATCTTCAAAAATAAGAAATCATACTTTAAATTCATTGCTTTTCTCATGAAATAATAGCATGTTAAAGTTAAATCTAAATAAGATGCGTGTGTTCTGGTTATTGTTATTGAAGCGAAAAATTGGACGGAAAATAGAATATGGAAGTTAATTAATTAGAGGAAGAAAAAAGTAATTTAAATGGCTAATTTTTAAATTTAAAATTTGTAATGCGTGTACATATAAACTGGATGCTAAAAGGAATTAATTCTTTACAGAAGGTGTTATTGATAGTTTGTATCATACAAAAAATTTGTAGCGCAGAAGCTACGTTAGCTAAGCGAATTCCGTCAGGGATTGAAAAAATAACCCATTTTATAAAAAAAAAATTAATTTGAAAAAATTTTAAATTTTGTTCTTTGCGAATAAACACCCCTCCACCCCTTGTTTATTTGCCGATTTTTCTCATTAACGAACTTGACCTTTCAAATACAAAACCCTTCTTGATACCAAATTTTATTTATATATATATATATATATATATATATATATAAATTTTAACGATGGTCATTTTTGACATCTGTTAGGTAGGATCGATGAACATTTGAAGAAAGTTTTTCAAAATTCGATCATCAGGGCAAAAGCAATAGCTCCATTACGGAAGAAATTCGCTAACGACGGTAGAGTACGTATTCAATTCCAAAAATAATTATTCCATGAAAAACAAAAACAAATCAATATTTGATTGAATCAAGCTCCGATACTGACAAAGATAATTATTTAATTACAAGAGATGTCTTTTTAATTTTCTTTTCTATTATATGCTATGGAGCCACAAGTCACAGTAAAATAACACAATACAGCCGCAGGTCTCTGAATGATAGTCAGTACTTTTGAGTGAATATTTCAACGTAATCCAACTTGACTTATGCTGTGGGTTCTACTCTCCTAGGGTTTCGATCGCTGTATTCTGAGGATAAGCAAGAACACTAGTACAACAACATTTCTATCTCCTCTCGATATATTATAGATTTCCAAGAGACGGTAAAAACTATAAAGCTCGGTCTTAAAGTATCACTTCACTGTCAATTTCTCTGAACAAGCGGCCAATCTAGAACTTATATGGGTTGTCTTGCTGTTCTTGAAATGTTTCAAACACTGTTAAATTATCAACGATCAGAAATATATTATTCTTTGCAATTTTGGTGACGCTTTGTATGAATAAGCTGGAGCTAACCTTCGTTTATCTTACCAGCTCAAATAAGTCTTTTCATAATTTTTTTCACAAAACATTAAAGATATTTTTTGAGAATAATAAAGCTATCTAAATAATAACTAATAACTAAGATAACTAAAGCTATCTAATAACTAAGCTATCTAAACTGAAGTTTATCTAGCTTTCCCACTTAAATTGCCAACCAAAGAAATCTGTATGAAATAGGTATTTTTTACTGAAGCCTCGGAATATTTTCAGCTGTGAACAAATTGGAAATATGTTTTTGTTCTTTATAGTATCTACCATATCATGCCTTGATACATGTTGTACATAATGCTTGCGTTACTTTTTTTTAATGCCAGTATGTTGGTTACTACCGTTTCATTTCTATGTAGTTAAAATTGTTGACGTCATCATACTGATCAGTATATTGGTATTAATAAAGAAACGCATGTATTCCAAGCATAATGAATGGTGAAATTACGGAAAATAAATGAATAATTTCGGATCTGTATATGTTAGGCAGACATAATTCAAATTGTATGAGTTCGAGAATTGAAAAAATTTACTTCTTAAATCGTGTTCTATATTTTATTATACTTTCCTTATATTATTTTGATGCGTGTGTTTTATAGTCGAAAAAGGCAATGTCATTTGTTGATTATTAGTTATCTTGTATTTCTTGATAGACCATGATAGGCAGGGCCGGATTAACCCTCAACGGGGCCCTAGGCAACCATCAATTTGGGGGCCCTTTTTTTCACGTCCGTTCCCTTCTTTTTTCGATTAAAAAATACAAACTTTTATCTTTCATAAAAATTCTACATTTTAAACATGTCGTTTTCTACATTTGTTTTCGGCAAACACACTGAAGTGTGTTTGGCGTATAACAGCGTATTTAAACTGTATTGTGTTTGGCGTATAGCAGCGTATTTAAACTGTATTGTGTTTGCTGTATAGCAGCGTATCTAAACTGTATTGAGGTTGTTGTATAGCAGCGTATCTAAACTGTATTACATGCGTTAATTTAGTATGAACACTGATGTGATTTTATTTCATGAATATTGATGAACTTTAATACGAACATTTTTCTATGTATATTAATTCTTAATTAAATTTCTAAATTATCCTGTACGTTGTTTAGTTGTGTCCTATTTGTCCCTGCGCAACCCCAAATATTACAAGTTCTGATTATATTTTTCTTTCACTCTCTAGAATTTTATGTTTGTAAGAAAATTTGAGAAGTCTTTTTCATTTTTCGGGGGCCCCCTAAAATCGGGGGCCCCAGGCAACTGCCTATTCTGCCTACTTGTTAATCCGGCCCTGATGATAGGTAGACACACAAACATATAGACAGATAGACGGATAGACTGATAGATAGTTAAATAGATAATAGATAGGTACTTTCTCTGATGTTTTATTTAAAATAAAAATACTTGTTTATTTGTTTATATTTTATGTATAGAAGTGGAAGGAGATATAACTTTGTTAAGATTTTGACGTGCTTGGAAAACGGATCTGTCTACTTTTATGTATGAATTAGAATAATTTATTTTTATTGATTAACAATCGTAGAATACAAATATTTCTTGAAGATCAAGGAGGCATATTTTTCACCAGAGTGCTGAATCGCATTGGGATTCGTAATTTAAATTTAAATAAAGCGAAAATAAATATGTAGGTTTTATTACAAAATTTGTATGTTTTTTGACATTTACTTATAATACATTGAAAACTATTTTTATACTAAAATACAAAATTCATATGCTTGAAATTTTAAAAAAATTGTGAATTGGTAGAATATACGTAAATAGTTACGTCATAAAATTAAGTTTAACAATCGAGTTTACAAGCTTGAAAATGGAGTGTTACGGGTTCGAATCCTATCAATCAACAGCAGTTTGTCAATTATGATAAACGATTTGTAAATGTTAAGAACGAAGTAAACGTAAACTTTTTGCAGTTTCCTTTCGCATATTTTGGTATAGTTCCCAAAAAAAGATGACACCCGCCTCAGGCCTCACAATCTAACAACTCCTATATAGCCTTCACATAATTTTCATTAAATATTATGTAGGAGGCTCGTTATATAAATATACAGATATTTAATATGATGTTACTTCATAAATGGGAGAGATTGTCATAAAAGATATCACCACTTAAATCGAAGAAACACGTTGCCCAAAATAATTTTATCAGCTATACCGTTAATCCGACGAAAAAATAAACCTGTGAAATTGAACATTATATCCTTTCTCTTTCCAAACTAGAAAGGACCTCCTATTATGGATAAAAATTTAACAAGCACTCGGTTTCGATGGGTAAAAAAACAGGCTTGCAACAAGTTTGAAACTAGTTTTCAACCAAAATTTTGCATCCATTGGGAGAAGCTCTAACGGTAAACTATTTTTATGTAAATAAAATCTATTAATTCTTTGAAATTGTTTAATAAATAGTGCTTTTTCAATATAATTATGCATCATCTACAAAATCAGATCGATACACGTCAGTATCGTTGCAATAGGCAGTTCCGCTTCGTCTATAAGATTTGACTTGGTACCCCCAAGAAGCACACGTAGTTATTTTATTTGAATTTAATATGATTACTTTTCATTCTACAATTGTTAAACAATATTTAATAAAAAATAAATTATTTTACATTTTTGTATAAAAAAAAACAAATCTGTACTTATTATTAATTTTTTTTCTATAATCTGCAATTGGCAAACAACACCTTTAATTAGAAATAAGAAAATGTATGTAACAAAAAGGTTTTCATTTTTTTAATAAATAGATAATAATTAAAATTGAATTAATTATTCATGCATGCATGACGTCTACATCATTCTGTGTAACAAATATAACAGGTGACATTTTTATTTCAATTTTAATTACTGCATGTATGCAGATTTTTTTTTGCTTTAATAACGGATATGTTGAAAATTATTATTAATTAATTAACATATTACTTTTATTTATTTTCATAGTTCATTAAATTTGATTAGTAAGATATTATAATACTTAAGTTTCTAAATACTTTAAGTCATACTTAAACACTTGATAGAGTACATACATAATTTAATTGTTATTATCTGTATGTAATATTTATTTTATAGGGTGGACCACTGAAAAAAAAAATATCTTAGCCTAAAACATAATATCGATATATTTCTTACAAGACCCCAATGGCCAACGAAGGGCGACACCATGACACACTTAAATAACGATTTATAGACCGATAATTAGTCGATATGAATTGATACTTATGATGACGCTAATCAGTCCTATTATTGGATTTCCTTCAATCAACAAATTCAGCCCGTTCCAATAATTTTCATTCACGTTTACTTCAAGATATAAGGATTTGAATTTTATTTTTTCGAATATTTGATCTTAACTTAAATTAACAAATGGCGTTCGAATTAACCACTTTATCTTTAATTTGTAGCCAATTTTTGGATACGTCAAAAGGCTGGAGACTCTGACAGACAAATTAATTATTAGCAATTTCCTTCCAGTAATCAAGTTTTTATTATAATTTTTTGCCTTTATTTTTATCATAATTTTATTTGTTTGTAATTTTTTTAAACATTCTGTATAATTTGTATTACTTATTAATGTGATATCCGATATCGGATATTGCTAATTATTACTTATGTATTACAAAAGTATTACTAAATATTATATTTATTTATATAAATTATATTATTTCATATTAGATTGGATCATTAATTTTATTAATTTCAAGGACACGAATTATTTGTTAGGTAAAATAAATATAGAACAAAAATTATATTAATAATAATATTTTGGTTATGTAAATATTGAATTTAAAGTAATTAGTGATTCCAAAATCGATTATTTTTAAGTGACAAAAAATTTGGTATTAATTTTAAAGGTGGTAATTAAATTATGACCATTTTATCAGTCACCTTCAAAAAAAAAAAAGGTTTCATTCGTTTTATTCCGATACGCTTTCCTGATGGTTATTTTATGTTTTTGTGGATACTCTAGTTTGAGTAAAAAATTAAGGTTTTAAAAATCATCACCATATTTTATAGCCATACATAATTTTCGGTTTTAACGTTTAATTTTAAAGCTCTGCGCTTGTATATCTTCAATCCTTTCAGGCAAGTACCAGCTATCTATTATAAATATTTCTTGTGTGTAGATGTTAATCACTGTACTCTTCCTAAACGGATCGACCGATTTTGATGATATTTTTTGTGGGTGCTCAAGTGGATCCGATGACGGTTTAGATTCACAATTCGGTCCAATACAACTGTTTATGAGGCTTCCGTACCAAAAATTAAATTTCATTAAATGGTGGGAGCGCATACTATTTACTATGTATTTTTAGTAGTATTGGGGTATTATTTATAAATATATCGCAAATAAAATTGTGATACCATGGACAGTTTTAGTTTTGGATGAAAGAATTGGAGGAAACTGTTTCTGTTTTAAACTGAAAAAAATCACAGAAGATAAATTCCGATTCAGTATTACAAGTGTGCATTGCATAAAAACTATTAAATTCTGTACAGGAATCAAGGCACACCTAATTTCTTAATCCCTAAAAAATTTTTTAATTTAATGTTAGATAACTAATGATTTAATAATATGTATTATTGCAATATTAACTGATGAACACCAGTAGTAAGACAATAAATACATACATTAAGTACTAAACAAGATCATTACTATTGATAGATACGCCTAGATAGTAATTGCAAAATGAAAACTACAATAAAGAACGTTATAAATATTATTATTATTATAATTTAAAAACAGATAAAAGAAAAATCGTAAGTACATTGACCTATTCTTAGCAACAATACTGTCCCCAATAATTTATAATATTTATTTATTTATAAAAATATTTATAATAAAAAAATCGCTAACTATTTACTACCTCTTCAATTATATGTATCTTGTTTTCATTGCTTGATACAAACGTATGCGCTCAGTTAGTGACTCGATCAGGCAATGATTATGTAGTATGATAGTCGTTAAATGATTTCTGTGGTATTTGGCAGAATATTGCTGGCATCAATTCTAGGCTGTCTTGTTAGAGAAAAGTGACTGTCATGGATGCTGTTTTAGCAATCAAATATCAAGTATTCGGAGTAAGCAGTACGCTTCGTCTTGATCTGATGATTCTGGATGACCATAACAAAGTTGTAACAATCATCGAAATATGAACTCTACTTGAGAAATCTTCGGATGCTTCAGAGTTCGCTGAGAAGCAAGAGCTCGATAAATACATGCTGGCGAGTTAACCTCAAATAGTTATGGAATCTCACAGGTGCATTTGATGTTGTTTTGCTCTAAGTCTTGCTAGTTTAAGTCAACAAGATTTCTCAGATATTGTTTCTAAATATTTACGTTATATTTCCATGCTTACATACATGATTATGTACAAACATATGACGGATAAGGATTAAATTAAAATTAAATTAAATACAAAAGTTTCGAAACAGACTGATCTTACAATTAAATGAAATGCACTGCATTTGGTCCTCTGACGTCTCAAGGGAAAAATTATTTTCTTTTTTCGTTTATTAAAGTTTATTTTCTTGTCATTAAAAAGTATGTAATCTTAATTAAAGTAATTTTAAGATTTAAAAAAACCTATGTTTGAACATGGTATTTTATTCGAAAAGCCTGGGTGGGATTTGAATTTCTGTCCAGAACCAAAGAACGATGACGACAGTTTTCTGTTAAGGAGTACGCATTGACGTGTTCAGTGATAAACACCTTATTCGTTATATTTTCGATCTTGAAAGAAGAAATTACCTGTCATTGAAATTACTAAGCAGTATGAATAAAACTATCGATGACGATGCACATAACAGTCTTCCGTTTTGAAGTTAAGGTTAATAGTTGTCAAGTAAAGAAATGTGCAGTGGACTAAACTGAACAGAAGTATTAGCACGTGGAATCAGCCTTATTCTTGCTTTAGAAGATTAAACTATTCGCTTTTAAAATTATTTTCAACATTTAACGTAAGTTACGCAAACTTGTGAATTAATATTAAGAAGTATTTTTTTAATGTCCGTATTTAATGGTAAAAAAATTTCAATTATGTGTGTGAGTGAGTTAGATTCATATAAATTATATATAAATACAAGTTTGTATCTTTATTTAATACATAAAATATAATTAAATATGTTTATTCAATTGTATGTATGTATGTACCTATGTATGAATGTGTGTAAGTAGCAAAAAGTAATTCGCGGAACTTGTAAGGATGTCATTTCATTCATTATTCTGATTATTTTATGTATGATGATGGTAGTGATGATATTCAATCAATAATAAAATCATTTGTTCTAAATTTTTTTTTTAATGTTTTCTTTTCAGTTTTTATTACTCATCAAAGAAGTCTTAGAGTCTTCAAAATCTTTCTAGATAAGACATAAACTTCACACTCATTATGGAAAAAATTTTCCCATTCGATTGTTTTTACATTAGCACATTCGTAATCTGCCTCTGAGAATGAAAATGACCTCAAAAATGTAAAATAATGTGAATGAAAACCGATTTTTTTCATCATCTTCACAACAGCTCAAATTTCAAATATCTGGTAGCGTTAGGATCAACACAAACTGATGCAGGGAAAAGTTACTAAACGCAACGTTTTGCCACAGTATAAAACATTTTAACACACATTGATCTATGAAAAATGTTGATAAACAAAATGTTTTGTCTAAGGACGTTTTGTTTAGGAACATTTTCAAAACTCACTACTCAAACAAATGTTTTGCTTTAAAAACATTTTATACAAAATGTCTGTTTCTATTAAAAGTTTGTACAAAAGCTGTTGGTCGAAAACTCATATTCATGGAACAGGATTAACAGGGCCAACGAAATCTGTCCAACATTAAATACAAATATATGTTTGACAACGTTTTTATACAAAGCACTTTGCTCAACAACAAAATAGTTTTAAGCCCCCTTTAAATAAAAACGGTAGTAAAGCTAGTAAAAGCATGTTAACCTCAAAATACACACTTTTAAGCCAAAATAGTAAAAAAATAATTATTAATATCTAATGTATTAAACAATTATATTAAAAAGTTCACGTCGCCTCCACCATAATTTTAATTTCAGATAGGTATTATTATATTGTAATCGGTTTTCAATACATGGCAAAAATTTAAATTTTCAGAATTCCTAAAAATATGTTAATGATAATTAAAAAATCTCTGCCTATGTTTTACTAAATTTGACCGTTTTGGATTTGATTACAGTTTATTGTTTCAAACAAGTCAAATAAAACTGTATAATAGTAGTATGAGTTCGAGTAGTAAAATGAAAATTTAGCAGGCAAAGATAAAGGAGACACAAAGATAAAGCACTTCCACTACCCAGAGCGCTATTACGGAGCGTACCTACACATACGGTATAAAATTGACATGTTATTGACTAAATTATTGTAAACAGTATTTGACCCGTATCTATTTATCAATAATTCATATAATTTATATAACACTGTTTGATAATTGAACTTTCTAAACAGACATTTAGCAAGGTTTTAAAAATACCTACTTTTTTGTTTTATTAATTTATCATTAATTGATCGATGATAAGTCAATAACTTGGGGCATATTTTTAATAAATTATTGTAATATTTTAGTGTAAAATGACGTATATAATTTACATGAAAGTCCGATTTCCAATGCACGCACTACACTTAAATATTGCAAAGTTTGCCACCTGATCTCGGTTAAAAAATATCCCATTTAAAAAAAATTTATCATTAATTAAAATTATATTTTTGAAAAAATAACTTTAGACTTAATAGCTTGTACAATACTGTATATTGTAAATCAATTGTAAATAATAAAAAATAAGTACAAAAAACAAAAATCCCTTCTAAACTAAAAAAACAAATAATATTTAATCAATATTTCGTAAAATTATTTTGACTGTCACGAAGGCTAACCCTTAACAAGAACGAAAATAAGGAAGTATCCAATAAATATATATTTTACATCGAATATGAATGGTTAGCATTCACTTTTGGTACTTGCCTGTTTTCTTTGTTGTTTGTAACCTTTTTGTCTGGTCTAAATGGCTAAATTTACTAACAGAAAACTTTAAAGCATCACAAATTTCTAATTTTCTGAAAAAATAATAAAATTAATATAATTTTTTTACAGCAAAAAAGCTTTCGTATTTCACAAAAAAGCAATTACAGTCCGAAATAAAATAAGTAACGTAGATTTTTCAACAGGTTTTCTGTTTCATTATAATATTTATGTGTAAAATAAATTGATATATTTGATTTATAATTAATTGTTCTACGAAATATTTTTTGCGATTTTAATCATTTTTATTTTAAATAGAAAAAATTTGTACAGTTACTAATAACAAAAAATGCCTAAAGTGAGACTAATAATTAGGTTTTTGTAAATGAATAGTTTCATGAATGACAAATTTATATATTGAATTATATAATTAACCGGTTTTTTACTTTTTGAAGAATTCCAATTCTAATATTGAAAAAATGTTTTTTTTTTTTTTTTTTTTTTTTTTGGAAATTTTTAAAGAAAGGTGAGAATTTTACTGCCTGAAGTTTTGATAATAGTTTGTATATTTATTCTATTGTTTGTACCCTTGAAGGCACAAAATATCATACTTTGAATTAAAACATCAGATTCATTAACAGTCAAATAAGTTTTCTTTAAACAACAAAATTGAAATTGATAACTAAATTACTATCGAAATTTTGAAACACAATTTACAAAACCAGTACGTTTTAAACAAATAAAACTTGAGTTATCGTATGTTTTAACTCCTCTGAATGAAAAGAGTCCAAAACTAAATTGTATCAAGTTTTTTAAAATTTTCTACCGAAACTTATAGAAACCAAAACTCTGTATCTTCAAACAAAGCAGTACTTAGTTCATATTATTGATTTTGACCACCTAGGATAAATTTTTCCAAGGCAAAAAAATATTCCCACAAAGTACTTATTTAATTTAAAATATGGCTAATTAAAAAAGACATTACTCTGCCTGACCAACTTTGTTAGTGACCTGTAATGGAAGTTTCATCAAAAATCTAAAGGATATTAAGCGTTGTAGTTGTAGCCAATTTTGAATGTAGG
Organism: Chrysoperla carnea; assembly: GCF_905475395.1. Lineage (NCBI taxonomy): Eukaryota > Metazoa > Arthropoda > Insecta > Neuroptera > Chrysopidae > Chrysoperla > Chrysoperla carnea. The sequence goes on along the minus strand of NC_058337.1, from coordinate 55,253,322 downwards.
TATATACGCGTAGCATCGATTCAAAACTTGCATTAATTGTAGTTTTCCTTTCCAAGAGATTTCCAAGAAATAGCCATATAAGTTTAGCATGCATTCTTTTACATATGTATAAATTAATAAATAAATCAATGAATCACATATTTTAATCAAATACTTAAAAAGAATTTTAATTTATTTAATTAATATCAGGAGTGGATGCTAACTTTTTATTTAATTATCAATCCATTAGAAAGTGTTTCTTCGATAAAGAGAAAATTATAAATTTTAGTTTTTTCAAAAGAATTGCGAACGTCATCTGCATCTTAAATCAGATTTAATTCTATTGAAATTTTTTTTTATTACAAATTAAAATTTCATGTTATTTATGAGATTTTGAATTAAATCGGAAGTTGAATAGATTTAATACAGTAATTCTTTTATTTAAAACGATTATGATATACTTTCGTATATTATATGCATTGAATGTGAGGTTCTAACATTTCCTTTCAATTTGGCTTCTCGAATGGACAACTAATTGTAACTATTATAGCTAAACGAAATTAATCAATAATGTTTACTTTATGACATTCCGAAGCCAAAAAACATTTGTTGTGAATTTATGATTTTTGAAAGTCCCTACACGAAGAAAAATTCTTGATTTCATAAATATAGTGGTAGGTTTATATCCTCACCATAGGGTAGTGAGGATGAAATTTTGTATATGGAAAACCCATGTAAATACAGATCAACATTTGCCTAAATGTCGTGCTACTAGGGTTTTTTTTTTAAATTTAATATGATTTATAATATTTACAAAAGATAATTCAAATTATTGTTCTCACAAGCAGAATGTTAGGAATGTCTTTTTATTAGTCAAAAATTTGAAACTATATTTTATCGTTGTACGAATTTGAAACAATGGTTATAAAGCTATATATGTTAAATTCGAACCGGCAAATGGCCAAACTATTTAAGTTAGAAATTTGTATATATTTTTAAAGCAGAAATGTCATGGAATGAATATTTGATACAGAACTACTAATAGTTACGGTTCTATAAAATAACTACAAAATTTTTTCTATCCTGTCATGGACACGCATGTTCTTCCTATTCATGAACAATAGAATATTTTCAAATATACCCAAGTGGTGGGATACCAAATAAGAGAGCATGATATCTACATTAAAATTCTGTAAGTTACATGAAAATCAGTTCAGCCGTTTAAAAGTTGTAAACTCTTTTATTGGGGGTTTATCAAAGTTCATGAAATTTACTAGATACTTCTCATCTATTTCCATGCAACCACAATGTCCCACAGCTGGGTACAGCTAGTTTATTTATAAAAGCTAATTTGTTCTTGACTCTTAAAACTAACTATAATGGTTTTCCAAATACACTCTCGTTATTGTGTCCCATTTCATCTTAGTCCCATTATTGCTGTAAATGAATAACGCATAGTTCAAATAATTAAAATTACTATTCACTATGTATACGACAGTAATATTAACAGTATGTCATTACTAAGATAGCTGTAACAAATAATAATAATAGTAACCATAAATTTTTCTCCGTGTAGTTTGAGTATTTCAATGTACGTATACAATCGAAAAACGAATATTAATCTCTGAAATTCTGTGATTGGCCACAATACCCTTGAAGCTATATTGTATATTTTTTATAATTATTTATTGCTAAAATTATAATTATAAAAAAAAAATTATATACATGGGTTTGAATACAATGATGATGCTTCTATAGTAAGTTAGGTCTACCTGTAAATGTCTTCGCAAAAATGTCTACACTTGCTTATGTTCAATTCACGATTTTAAGCAAGCAGGTATTTATGAAAATATTTAGGTCACTCAAGTGAAACTTTTATTAAATTTAATAAAAACTTTTTTTTACGAAGAAACTATCTGTCATATTGTCAGCTAAATAAAGTTTTTGAATACTTTTGGTATTATAACTTTAGATATCATAGGGTTTCATCAAAAAAAGTTTGGAATTTTTTTCTAGGGATACTTTAATAATTACGTGCTTTATTATTATTTTATTGTAGTATCCTGATTATAAATTTTGAGATTTGAAAGGACCCCGCAATATTAGATAAGAAAATGGCTTTCTGCGAAACTTTTTAAGACCGACCCTAAAATGCTCTTAGGATCATTCCAATCAAAAGCTCTCACGGCCACAAAAATCGAGCTATGGACGATCAAAGCTACATGTACATTATATTTGTATAGATCGTAGCTCAAAAACTATCCGTTAGAAAGTTTTGCGTCTTCGAAAGCTTTTGATCAGAACGATCCGAAGAACACTTTGGGGGGTGGATTGAAAAAGTTTCAAGGAGACCATTTTCTTAGTCATATAGGTACACTAACTATAATATATGTGTAGTTTTGATCGCACGAAAATTTGCAATTTACTAATTAGATGCTTAGAAAACATACATAACAAGAGAAATTTGTATATTTTAACTGAGGGTACCAGTATTGATTCTTTGATGCCCTAAATTCAGGTTATTGATTTTGATTTAAAAAAAAAAAACTCAACTTATGATTTAACTATTATTAGGCACGTACAAAAAGTTTTATTATTTTCTATAATAATTGTAATAAAAATTTATATTACCTAAACGTGTGAAATATTTTATTAAACATATAAATTATTTTATTTGGGACAGGTGTTTAAACCTATAATTTTGACTGAAAATATAATGATTATACCTGTTGTGATTTTGGGTAATTAGTTTTTAGAATATTAATTTATGATCACAAATTTTAAAAATTATATTTATTTTGGGAATACTAGTTACATACTGTTCTTGTAGACAAAGTGGAGTCATATATTTAAATTTTACTTTAGAGTTGTTGAAACTTCACCGTGGTTATACATCTTTAATTGGTCGGACACAACTTTAATTTGAATTTTAACTTAACCGGCTTAATCGGCTATTTTTGGAGAAATCATTGAAAACATCATCCAGCTACCGTTTTACTATAAAACCAATGTTAAATATGCCTGCCTTATTGAAATATAATCAGGAATTGACAACCTAAAATTTTTTTAATATAGTTCTATCCATAAAATAAGCAGATTTATATTTATTTATTTTTATTTTTAATTATTGGATATTTGTGAAAATAGAGTAGAAGAGATTTTATTTTTAGACTCCTTTACAAGATGGATACCAACCCTCCAAGTAAATGTTGGCATTGCGAGTCTCCAATCCAACCAAATTCAATCTTTCAGTGGATATTATAGGTACTATTGCTTACGTTTGAGGATTTTATGCCCGTAGATTTTTGATCTTATGATTAAGGACTATTAGAATGCATAATTTTACAAAATTTCACCGAAAACTACTTTTTATACGGATTGTACGAATGCCTTGTTAAGTAAAAATTTTACATTACTGTAATACATTTCTATTAAATGCTAGGAAAACGCTATTTTATTAAGAGTTAATAAAGCATAAATTGATTACGTAATATACATCAATTTGTAGTCGGTGCGAATTTTAACATTCAATTTACAGTTAACATTAAGTTTAAAAAAATTTATAATACATTTTTATTGTTGGAAATAAAAATTTAGGTCACTGTAATTAAAACACTTACAAAAAACACAACAACGTGTAAATACTTGGCTTTACTATTAGCATCGTTAACTTAGATAAACGAACGAATGCAATATTACATTATTGTGTTTATAATATAAAATAATGGTTGACTTGCTGTTGACTTCATTATGTTAATACCTTATGTGTTCGCGTTATGGTTGTCTGTTTAAAATCACTCAAATGTGAATCAATTTTTATATAGAAAAATGTTAATTTTACTTCAACAAAAAAAAATTAATTTATTTAAGTGCAGTAGCACAAAACCTTGAAGAAAATGAATACAGATCAAGGCTAATAGTTCAGAAGCTTTTGGATTTTATAATGAAAAGTAATATTCAATTTGCTTAAAATAAAAGAATTGGATCGCTAAATAGTTTCATACATAACCGATCCAACATCCAACATTTTATCGAGAAATTTTTGAAACGTTTAGCAAAAAATCTTTCTATCGAGTGGATAACACTATCATCATATTATTAATCAAATTAAACCTGTTGTGAAAACTAAGGTCTTGGTTTCCCTTATATATCTATATTTTTGATCTTGGCATTGATCTTACTGTAAGACTTTTTATTTTACATATCATGAACTGGCTTTGTTATATGCCCCTATTTTATTTTTCTGAAACGTTGAAGCCGAAATCAGAACACCGTGAATATATGAAGTATATAAAGGTATACTAAGTTTAGTCCCAAGTTTGTAACGCTTAAAAATGTTGATGCTACAAACAAAATTTTGCTATAGGTGTTCCTATAATCACTTAATTAGTCCATTTCCGGTTGGCTGCCCGTCTGTGGACACGATAACTCAAAAACGAAAAACGATATTAAGATGAAATTTTTATAGCGTGCTAAGTGAAGTCGAGCTCGTAAATGAGAACATAGGTAAACAGGAGCAACATTGGGTTAGAAATAAAAAAAAAATTTTAAATATAAAAAGTGTTTCTTATAAAAATATAAACAACTTTTGTTTGAAACATTTACCTTTTTTATACTTTCTATGTATTTTAATATATACCTACCTGAATGTGTCTTAATTTTCAAAAAAATGTATACAATGAAGTGAAAATCGAGAAAAGCTAGTGTTTTTAAAGTAACTTTTAATCTAATGTAAGTTTTTCGAAATCTAGCCAGCCAAATCATGGTAATACTTTCTATAGAAGGCTTTGGCTTTAATATTAAGTAAGCATGTGATTCAGCTTTGTTAAAATAAAGGAATTTAGGCGTTGTGCTGATTTAGGCACATTTTTGAGTGTCGTGAGGACTTTTATTCAGAAGTTCGTAACAAGTTTATTCATTGCATTTCAATGAAGAAAATCCAATAAAATTTAATGATATTAAAGAAATTGAATGGAGACTTCAATGTTCACATACACACGAAACCCATAATTATTATATAATTTGACTTGTGTTATTTTTATGTTATTATCAAAACGATTAGAAATTTTGATAAAAGAAAACAAATGTAACTGGTTCATATTATAATGTGCTAAACTTTTTTGCTTGTATGATAATAATAAAACAATTGAAACACAAAATATGAAATTTTGTACGTTTATATCTGAATAACAGAAAAAAATGAAAAATAAAACACACAAGGTACACTTTTTAAAGTAATAAAAAACTTTTGTTAGAATCATTTTCCAAAAACTGAATAAATGTAACGTAAATCGAATGCAAAGAAAAAGATTTTGATAACTTTACAGAAATATGTTTCGACCAAAGTTTGTTCTATAATAAAGAACAACGTTCTAATATATCGTCCGCCTGTGTTATATAATACCTACAACCACAAATTTAAAATTCTATATTAAGGGCTAACTCTATTTTTTTATTCATCCGCGAAATTAGGAAGACTTGAATTTAACCGTTTTTTTTTTGCTGGAAACTTTTAAAAAATCATCCTGTATATTGCCACATAGAAATTTTATATTATTACAGATTAAAAGTGTAATATATTTAGTACCGTATCAAAATTCTTAGTATTTAGCTTCATGCAAAAGAATTTGTTTTTAACATTTGAATAAAATATTGGTTAAGTAATCGTAAATAGATAAATAATTCACGCCTGCTTAGTTACCTAATTAAAACTAACTGATTCCCATCAACTTTGGTTATAATTTTATATTTATATATTATGTAAAAGTATTTTAAGCATTATTACTTGTTTGTTTAAATTTTAGTTACCTACTATAAAAGATTTACTATAATTGCCTGCGTCCATATGGCATTATGATTATCATTATCGTTGAAGTGGGGCCTCTCAGTCTTATGTCTATTTTATTTTGTGGTTATATTTTAATAATTTCCTGGTTTTTATATTCAATATTTATTTTGTAACTTTCTTAATAAAACAACCATTAAAAATTTACTACGCTAAAAGTGAAAATAAATATTTAATAATTTTAACAAAAATTTACTCTTTCAGGCACATTATTTAACATTGCATTTTTTTCGCTTAATCGTTCTGCGTGAGTACCAAAAAAATGCTGAAAAGCAATTCTATTTGGATTTTTGTTAATTTAAATCAATATTAAGAAGAAACGTGATAAATTTTCTCTTTGTACCTACATGTTTCTATTTTAAAATTATCTAATTTAAGGATTTTATTTGCCTCAAAACTGCGACTATTTGTATCTAATAAGCAAATTTTGCGTTGTTTCATGGAATTGAATGAACTTGGGGAAGGGGGAGGTAGTTTGTTGTTGCACAGCGAGATAGGTATATTATACTCTTGAATTTGAAAATTTAACTTAAAAAAATTTCTAAAAAATATGTTCTTTTAAGTAAAAATTCTTATAATGTATATAAAACAAGTATACCCATATGCCATTTTGATTAAGGTATTACGAGCGCCAAGCAAGTTTAAATTTGTGGTTGAAAATAAGATACAAATAATTTCAACCACTATTATAACTTCATGAATGTAGACGAAAAATATGATTAAAATTTCCCGATATCTGCCTTGGTTTTCGAAATATCGAAAGCTTAATAATTAAACAAAATTTTCAATTTTCAATACTTTGAAAATTACCCATATATCGAATAATTTCTTTTTTTTGACAATTTCGTCTTATATTGTCAAGTTATAACATAATTCACCATCAAAATTGAAAATACATATTTTTTTAATTTATCTCCCCACTACCGTGCTCATACATCCTTAATTAGTCGGGCACAAAAGTTTTTTTAAAAATAATTTATTAAGGTTTTTATTTTAATTTAAATAGTTTGTTTTTAATTTCCACAGACTAGTTTTGGAGAAATCTATGAAAACATATCATCCATCTACCGTGGTCCATAAGACCAATGTTAAATATGCCTACTTTTGAAGTCATTTCAAATAATCGGAACCCCCCTCCCCTAAAATTTTCTGAATTAATTTAGAGTTAGTCCAACTTCTTACAAAAAAAAAAAAAAAAAAAACAATTCTTATATTCAAAAATTGCCCAGGCGCTCATACATCCTTAAGTGTTCATATTAATATTTTTATTAAATATATTTTGTATACTTGACCGTGTTTTTAAATCATGCAAAACAAAATTCTTTTGTAATCGATCAAAAAAAATATTATAATTTATTCAAAATCGTTTCATCTTTACAATTGAAAAAACATCCTCTGCTTTGTAAATTTTTTGAAATCATAATTTTTAATAAATTTTTTTTAATGCTATTGTTTGTATGTTAAACGATGCGCGGGTTTGGATAAAAATAATTGCTATTAATTAATTATTGAGTAATTTTTTTAAATAAAAATAATAAATATAAATTAAATAATACAAATAGTAAAAAAGCGTAGATGAATACAAAATAATGGGTCATAACCTCAAACATCAATCCCACATTCAAAACATCAATAATTGTGAGATTTTAAAATTGTTGGTGCCATATTCTGTGGAAACTCATTAAAATGTAGGAATTTTAGAACTTGGCTCTACGGATTAATTTTTTGAATATTTTATAAGTATTTTACTCTGAGGAAAATGAATAAAATCAATCGTGAATTTGCATTCTTTTATAGAAAGGTCAAAACATCACGGTCAACAACTCATGAATCATATACATCTATATGAGTATATCTTATACTATACTTTCACTGTTTATTAACAGAGATATTCATCAGATATTTTTTCGCTTAGATAATCAATCTAATTTTCTTACGTTCTCATCTTTAATGTAATCATCAGATTCCACGAATTAATTTTAATAAATATTTAATTTTAGCTTTAATTAAGTAAACGTTAAATAAGATAAGCATTTATGCAAAACTAGACGTAATGTTCGGCGTTAGCCGGGTCAGTTTCAAAACTTTCAAGAACATTCTAACTCTAATTTTTAAAATGATTTGAATCAATCGTTTGAATTTAATTCGAGTCATTCAATCAGTTTAATCTAAAACATTCTAGAACATTTTTGTGCTTCTCAAAAAAAACTAATGTTCTTAGAATAGATTTCAACACACCTCCAACCCATTAACTGATACTTTGGAAGAAGTTGAACGTGCAGCATTCATTATTCGCTGCTTAAAGTATAAATATAAGTATAACCATATTTTATAGAACAAAATAATTTTGCATCATCATGTTTGTTTTTTAGGATGTACAAGCGCTAGGGCAATATTGGAGAAAATGTTTGATTTTTTTTATGAAGTCTGACTAAGTATAAATCAATTCTGAAAATTTTAGGGGGCAGGCAGGTTGCCTGATTATTTAAATATATAAATTACTTCAAAAGTAGGCATATTTAACATTGGTTTTATGGCAGATGGATGATATGTTTTTTTATAGATTTCTCCAAAACTAGTCAGTGGAAATTAACAAAAAACTATTTAAATTATAGTTAAAACCTTAATAGATTATTGAAAACAAAAAAAAACCCGTTGTGCTCGACTAATTAAGGATGTATGAGTGCGGTAGTGGGGACATAAATTTAAAAAAAAATATGTATTTTCAATTTTGATGGTGAATTATGTTATAACTTGACAATATAAGACGAAATTGTCAAAAAAAAATTTTTTTCAATATCTGGATAGTTTTCAAAATATTAAAAATTGAAAGTTTTGTTAAATTATTTAGCTTTCGAAATTTCGAGAACCAAAGCAGATTTAAAACATATTTTTCGTCTACATTCATGAAGTAATAACAAAATTCATCATCAAAGTTGAAAATAAGGTACAAATAATTTCAACCATAAATTTAAAATTGCTTTGGCGCTCGTACTACATTAAATGTTCTCAACTGTGGCGCAGTGGAGTCCATAATCCAGAGGTCCTTTGAACGAAACTACGCTCTGCTAACATTTAAACAAAATTATGAAAGTGAAGAGCGTTTATGATATACTCTTTGTCTACATTGCCAGTAATGGGAGCTTTCTCCTTGGCCTAATACTCTTTCAGATATTTTGTTAAAAAATGTTTTCACCACTTTACCCCTTTACTTATTATCTGCATAAAAATAAAATACAAAACATTTTATTTCCTTATACTGCAATATTGTTGCCACTCGTCTGTATTTAGATTAGTTTTAATAAACTTTATTGAACTTTGAAAATATCACTGAACTGGGTTTTGGGAAAAAAAACAGAATCATTCAATTTTACGTCATTTGTTTAATAATAGCAGAAATTATCACCAACGAGGTTTTTATGTCAATTTTGTAAAAGTATTAAGAAAGTAAGTATGTCATTAATTTTTTTTTTCAAATTGAATATTTTTCTATTAAATAATCAGCTTCATTTAATATGCATATTACATGATACGACAACTTAAATAACTATATATTATAATGACCGTTAGATGACACTTTACTTAAAAAGACATTATTTCCGGTTGCCATTTAATTTTTTTTATTCAAATAGATAATGAATGTATAGGAAAATTGCATTGTAATTTAAATTTACAATTGTTTACTCATTTGTAACAATCTAATAAACGTATTTAGATATTCGTTGACATTATTAGGTACTAATTATTTTTACCAAATACCTACATTTCCTGAATAATTGACGTACAATGTTTTCTGTCTAATCAAAAATATGTTAAAACTACTTTAGTATAGATAAATGAGGGATGGTCTAAAAAGTTCGGTGATTGAAAATTATCACACGAGCGTTGGTTTTATAGCACGTCTGTTAGAGTAACATAATTTAATATAAAGCTTTACCTTGCGTTGAAATTGAAACCGTGTGTTCACAGTATCTTAGATCAAAACACTTAAGCTTTTAGTATCAAAAGATAAGGACTAGCGGCTATTTTATGATCGTCGAAACGGTATGAATAAAGAAGCTAGCTCAACAAGTAAAAAACACCCGAATCCATTAAATACTTCAACGAAAAATTAATATATCAGAAATAAGAGTTTTTAAGTGCTTCCTAACACATTGCTATAATTTCTTACTATCTTGGGTAAAAATTAAAAATCCATGTAATACATGAATGAAATAAAAAACAAATTTATCGCACTAATGTGAAATGTATATCTTTATACCACTGATAATAATTTAACAGGTTTCATTCCGAGTTTAGTATTTAAGTACCATTTTCATCAATTTTGACAAACAATTGACATTAGTGGTACTTGCTTATAAATTTAATTAATTAACCGGAACCGCGTGTTTCAAATTGCAACGGTACCTCATAAAAAAATTGTTTATTGTGATGTATGGAACAAACACATTATGTGAATTTTAATTAGTTTAAAATTACGGTAAATCATTTTTTGATTAATTAAATTATAATTTTTTGTTTATTTCATTTAACTCTTTTAAACTGACTCATACGTTTAACGAGCAATAAAATTTAACTTCTTTTTTTTAAGTTATTATTTTTTTTTAAATTTAAGATTACGAAATAAATTAAAATTACTTGTTTGGTTCTGCTTGCTAGAAAAAATTGGTATTTATTATTCTGGAAAACCAATAAAGGATTTTAGAATAATAGAACTCATAAGCTTTTAACCCTCGAGAAAAGAGATAAAATAAGATTTTCCGTTCAAAAAATAATATATAGCTTTCGTAAAAGCTGATTTGTCTCAGAAAACAGTGAGTTTCTATTAGAGCTTAGACCAAATTAGGTTTTCTTTTTCTGTGTAAATTGGAACAAGATGCTTTTATGTTGTCGATTAACTTTATGTTTCGTATTTTGAAAATTCATAAAAATCGTAATTCAAAAAAATCATTTCCCATTTTCTGCTTTTTTTATGTTTTACGACCTCTTTGTTATTACAATTGACGCTTGGAGTAAAATGAGAAGTTGAATATAAGTTTGGCTCGATTGCCTGTGTATATACCTTTATCTGGTATCGTTACTTTAAATAGATAGACAGACAATTACATTTTCTTTTTTTTTTAATTTAAAAGTTGGTTTATTCAAAATGATTATGGCCAAAATGATTATGGCTACGTTTGATAGAAATTAGATCAGTCTTTTGAACATTATCATCAGGTGTGTTTCATTTTAAACAGTGATTCCTTAGAAATGTACTGCAACTTGTTATTTTATACAGAATAGCTTTCTTGCTTTCTTTTATATGATTGATTGTTGAGACCTTCAACTTGTGGAAGTCCATAATTATGGTTTTTGGTCAGAGGTAAAAATAAATTATTTTTATAACTTTTATTTTTTATTTACAAATTTACTTTTTATTTAATAAAATTTTTTGACATGACAAAACCTTTGTCCCATTATCAAAGCAGTTTCGTCAATGGAATAAAACTTGAAACATTTGCAAATAAAAAATGTATCAAAAATTATTTTTACCTTTGACAAAAAACCATCAATAGCTTTCCAATTTAAAAATGTATCCTATCTATTACCGTTTACGAAAATGAGTTGAATTTTCAAAGATTCAGAAAGTCAAAGTCAAATTTGAGGACTCTGTGGGAATATTTCCGTGTATAACAACTTTTAGTTGGATCATTTTTTACAAAAATATTTCGTTGAAGAAATTTTCAGCTGGATTGTTTAAAATAAACACCCGGTATATCATTGAAATATTTTTTAAAATCTATAATAATAATAATAATAATATATTTAAATTAGTTGCCATCTACTGGCTATAGATGTAACCGTTAATTATTTACGGTTATGTAATAACAAGTGTATTAACTTAAGTCAGTGTACGTACACATATGAAGGCAGGCCACTTAAATACTTAAAGTATATAGATATATATCTCATTAAAATATCATAATATGTTTGTTACTTTGACTTAAATTATTGACTGAATCTAAAAAAAAATATTAAAAATTTAAACAGTTATAAATATAATTAATAAGGCAATCAGAAACATGCAGCGGCATTTTTTTTATATGAGTTGAATAAGAAAAATTTTTGGGAATAAAGTATCTTAGTAATAAACAGTTTAAACTCTGACTCTAGAACTAATTACTTGAGTATATTTTTGTAGCATAATTTCGTAGAATCGTCCCAAAAAAACTATAATACATGAAATATTCGAATTTGAAATATAAAACTTTTCTTTCTTTTTAGAAATAATTTTTTATGTAATTATTCGCTTACAATCGATTTAATCATACTGGAAATTTTAAATACTTGTAAAATCACATTTTCAGTTTTATTTATTATTTATTTCAATTCGTTTCTGATTGTATTTTGGTAAATTCTGAAAAAAATGACATATCGCGATCCTCCCATGAACTCCTTTTTTATCGGGGGTTTCAAGACCGATATCGTTAGCCATTTATTATCGCCGTTTTCATAACCAGTGACTTCAAATTAATGGGTATTATAAATAATATTAATCGATACAAATTTTTATTAATTTGAAATAAATAGGCCTAGTGTAAGCAAAAAACGGAGTAAAAATTCGATGAAAGTTTTCAAATGAATTTTCTTTTTAGTGAGTATTTGAAGCTTAGAGAATCGATTTATTTTCGGGTATGTTTGCTCGGGATGAAAAAATGGTCGGAAAAATTCAAACGATCAACTTAAATTCAGTTAAACCAACCATTTCTTCCTAATTTCTATTTCAAGACAAATTCCAAGTAACATTTTTAGACAGTGTAGGTATAAAGCTAGCGTATACTTTTACTATAGATAGCCTTACAACACTTATATGCAGATTATTGTCTTTCCAAAACCGTCCAATGCGCAATACAACGGATTATCTGTAGTTCTATACTTTGAAAATTTAAAATTATCTCCTTAATAGAATAAAAAGAAAAGCGGATATTAATCAATTTTAGAATGACAGAACAATTGAAACTTTATCCAACCCACAACTTAAACCAGATTTCCCAATATCGCCATTCGTCATTGCTCAAAATTTAAGTTTAATGGCCTACGATTTTTTGACTTGTTGGAAATAAGTAAAATATGTAAACTTTCTTTATACTTAAAAATTGGAGCAAATAAAATTGAAAATTTCCTTGATATAATTTAGATTATAATTTAAAAACTAAGTATACAATAAATGTAAACCTAACACCTCATTACCTTAATTTTCAATGATCTTTATCCTAAAATGACTTTTATTTTATAAAACAAAGACTTATATCCAACTGTGCAATACCCCCCATTTTTACACCTTAAAAAAAAAATTACTATTTTATTATATGAATAATAAAACTAAAATAAAATTTTGTATGTTAATGATATGCCTTTTGTTTAGGTAAAAATAAATTTAAATATAGTGTCAAAAAATATTTTGTACAAAAGTTGTTTGTTGTCATAAACACATTAAAATTATTTTTTCGTATGAGAAACACTAGAATTTTTAAATATTATTTTCTCACTTTTTTTAATGATTAATGATGTTAAATAAATCTAGAAAAATAATTTTAAATTTAAAAAGAAATAATTTTGTTCATTAGTTTTTAAATGATTTTAATTTTTACCCTTTTTATTTCTTTAAATCCGTCAAAAATCAAAAGTAAATACTCCTTTGATATTCGTGACCTTTGAACAAATGCGGTAGTCTTCGTAGGACTACCCAGGCCGGAATATGCATGGAATGCTGGCTAACGCATTTATGATATAATAACTTAAAATATCTTCCAAAATGTATTGTAAAATACATATAGCGATGTAATACAAAAAAAGGCATTAATATTTTGAAGGTTTTTTTTTACATAAAAATTGTTAAATTTAATGTTTACTCGTGGCATTTTGGCAGTTGACTACATTATCTAACGGATAATTCAGCCCTGTGGAACATGTAGCTCTTCTCTTTATCACCAAGAAAATAATTTTTAATATACACAAAAAATGCGTCTGATTTTCTTAAATTATACAAGTTAGCTCGTTTTCTCGTTTGAGAGTACGATGAACTCCTACAAACAATAATGTCAGAAAGTATAGGATAAGGCATTTTTTTAACAGTCTGTCTTCTCTTATATCAACATGGTGATCAGACCGAATTTTCGAATTAATAAAAATCGTTAATATCGAAATAATCGAAAGAAACTTTCAAATCAGATTAAATTGAAGTTCGAGATAAGTACCGGTTTAGGTTTGACGTTGGATAAAGTAGTTTTATATTAGGTACTTGTGCTTCCACCAACATAAAGAATCTCTCTCCAACTAAATAAATTTGATAAACTTGAAAAAAGCTATCTTCGAATGACTTAAATAACATTCTTCGTTTTTAACAGGAAGTAATAAGTAACTATTCAGGCTAATGTTCTACTACATAACTAGATACAGTTATATCAGATGTATTATTTAGAGCAAACTATCTTGAAAAAATGTAAACTCCATGATTTTAGATAAAATGGCTCAGATAAAAGTTTTTATACTTGGAGGGAAGTACCTTACAAAAAACCTTAAATTTGATCTTATACTTTCAAGATTGTTTAAAAAGCAACTCTTGTTCTTAACTGAAAAGGGATATAGGACGATTTTATACCAGAAAGTTGTTTTTTTATAAAAGAACAAAAACTTCCTCTATGAAATAATCCTCGTCCGAGTATAACAACTTTTACTAGGCTCATTTTGTTCAAAAGCTTTTCGTTGTAGAAATATTCAGCGAAATTGTTGAAAAATGGAACACCTTGTATATTATTAATATATGGTACCAATCATAATTGAAAATATTGCATTATTAAAACCTGAATTTATTAATGTATGTTTTATTCGAATTCGAATAATTTATTTATTTAATTTATAAATATAAATACACTATATAGAATACACTATATTCAAATATACCTACCTACAATATTTTCATATATTTATTATTTAATAATAATTTTAAATTATAAACATTTATAATAATACAAATACAGCTACAAATAATTAACTTCAAGGACAAATTCTATAAAGAACACTTAACTAACTTATAACACAGTCGGCAATAAAGATACCTTAAAGATCATATTTATAATAATCAGTATTATATTTTTTAAATAATATTACAATTAAAATGTAATTAAATATATTATTTTATTTAAAATGAATGTAATTAAATTTTTATATAATATATTTTTAATAAGTGTGATGAAATTATATACATTAAAATTTTTTTCTCTCAAGCAGTATTTTGAACCTGTGAAGGATAAATAAGTACCTATTTTATTAAAATCTTGTTGGAATTAACTTGCCATTAGGTTTTTTGTCAAAATATATCTCGTAAAAATACTGACTAAAAATAAAAAGTCATTTGAAATTTTAGTTCATATACCTTAAAAAATGAATACAGTGAAATGATAAAGTGTATAATAGATGCATGATTCCGAAATGGGTTATGCAACTGACGCCCCCTCCTTCCATCATATAAAAAGAGTAAAGGATGATCTTCTCAGTTTCTGGTATCGGAGCTTCCAAATGGAATGTCGATTTCAATGCGATTTTTTATTTGAAGGCTGTTCTTATCATTATTTAGTTATGTTTGAAGAAAAACTGTGCATCTTTTTAGATGAAATTTGTTCTTATTAGTCTTCTGCATACTGAAAAACTGCTATTTTATTCAACTTACTTGGAGTTTTGTATTTTTGTAAATTTTACTTGAGAAGACAACACATTTAAGAGGGCAGAAGAAGAAGAAGAAGAAGAAGAAGGCAATACTATACTTGGGGCAATAATGTAAAGAATTGGACGTATGTATTATTGGGATAAAAATTTAACTTTAAAATCTAGTTTTGAACATACAAACAAAAGATTTTGTTTAAAATAAGGATATATTTTTTAACAAACAAAATCCCCTTGAGCAGAGAGAAAACCCAATAAAATTTTAAACCACAAAAAATGCATCTGTTTACCTTGGATGGTCTAAAAATAAACATTACCATTAATTTTGAATCATCAATGTGGATGATAACATAGTTATGATGAAAGAACGAATACCAATAATCAATAATATAAAAAGTATGATCTCATATTTCCTCCTGACTGAAGAACCAATATGCCTCCTGACTGAAAAAATCTAATATACCATTAGAGAGTAAAAAAAAATCATCCGAAATTTAAGGACATTTTCTTTAAAATATATATAAATTTCGATATTTTTTTTGATAGTCGTCAGTACTTCGCCCGTTTTTATAAGTGATTATTACTAACAGGTTTGAAAATTGTTGTGACTTCGTTATGACGAATTTGAAATATTTTTGGAGACAATTTAAGAAAATGGAACGTTTTCTTTGGCGAATCTTTTGCTATTTTTATTAACTTTACAATCTTAAAATTCATTGTGTCTTCTATTTTGTTCTAAGCAGAAGGTAATTAAAGAACAAATAGAAAAGCGATTACGGACACTATCTGTACTAAAATGTCGAACCACTTTCCTTTTTTATTTATTATTATATTCTTATTAGACCAGGCATGGGCAAACATTGCTTATAGAAGTCCCCCAGACTTCTGTAACTAATATACGAGTAAGGCAGTGATAACCAAACCAGTGGCAACCAAAAACACGAGTTAAACAGAGAGACAAACATTTTTCTTTCTACCTATCTCATTACTATTAGAGAAACTGAGATAGGTAGAAGAGTCGTACACCCATCTCGCTTCCTCCTCTATAAGCAATGCGGACTTGGATAAAGAGACACACAATAAAGTTTATGGCACACAATAAAGTTATAACAATGGTGACTTCGACTTAAAATAGCTAGCCCATGCCTGTATTAGAAGATTTAGAAAAAATATCATTAAATTTAAGGATTGTGAGATATAATTAACAATTTTCGGAATAAAATAAAAATGTTTATGATCGCAATAAGTGATTTAGTGATAAAAAAGGATACTTCACAGCGAACTATAATATATCTTTCAAGTCATAACGTAGCAGTTCAGCCATTGAGCATTTTGATTCTTCGATAGTTGATTATATTTGAAAAATTCACTTACCATTCGGACATGTAAATAAATCACTAGAATTTGCAATAATCTGAAAAAAACAATAATAATAATTAATTAAATTTACAAGGAATTCAAGTAATTTTTTATAAATATATTATATTAGATAATATCGAATTAATTATGAATTTCCTTTTCGATATATCACAGCAGCGCATAAATTTAAAATTATTTCAAACGGATATGATATAAGTTTCTTTTTTTTAGTTTGTATATATTTTTTAATAGTTTATTTTGCTTTTGTTTCTATAAGATATAAACAGACAAAAAAAGATTGACATAAATATTATAAAAATTAATTTTAATTGAATATATATAGGAAGATATGTTTATAATTGTTAATAAACTTTCACTAATAAAATATAAAATTTTTAATTCAAAAACTATTAATTACAATTATTAATTTAACATGTTTATTACAACATTATACTTATTAACGCAAAAATTATGCAAATTAAATCGATTTTATTCAATACTTTCGATGGGTTCAAATTTATGTACAATATGGTTAAAAAAAACTAGAAATTTTGATAGATAGATAGAAGAAACTAAAATAGGAAAGTTTAAGGAAGTTTAATATTCACATTGTATTCCTGATTATTACTGTTTTTTATTTATTTATTTTATTTTATTTTTTTAAATAGGCTTATAATAAAAAAATTTAATCGCGGTATTTTTGTATTAGTGAAAAAATTTGGAAAAATAATTTATGGGAAAAAATTGTGCGAAAATGAGTAAATAGGCTTTGAAAAAAACTATTCATGTGTCCGTAAACAAATAATGTCAATATTGTAGTTTATATAACTGATGGAGACTGACAGTTATAACTGATATTCAATAAATATATGTGAGGTTCCTAGAATAAGCATTAAGAAGTTACATTTAGCATTTCTAGAGGTGATATTTGACAATGTCTGTTGACGTACACTAAGAATATTTTAAATGAAAGGAAATAAAATTTTATAATATTAAAAATGAATGAAAATCTTACCTGTGAATTTGTTATCCTAAAACATCCTAAAATTATGGTAGCGGCGACCAATATGGTCGCCTTGTGCCTTATTAGCATTGCTTCCTGAAACAAACAAAAAATACTATTAGCGAATCAATTAAAAAAAAAAAAATTGTTACTTAAAAGAAACTTTAATATTAAATTTGTTAAGTTTTTATTAAGTTGGTAAAGTTTATATAGCTTAGGCTTGTGATTTTGTACACGCTATTGTAAATACTTTGTTGTTTGTGTATTTATTTATTTTACAATAATAAAAAAAGAAATATGAAAAATCACTTGCAAGATTTTCGCAATCGTATAGTGGCTATTTTTGGAATATAATAACCTATAGGTTTGAGACTTTTTCCATGCTCAAACATCTAATTCAACATTAGATTAAGTGCCTGCAACATGTAATTAAACTTTTATAGACTTCTGAAACACCTGTTTAAATTAAATAAAAATGATTGATTAAAATGATAGCATCAACTATTTTTATATATTGATTTGAATCATCTTTACAATGATGAATAAAATCTTTAAACGGTTTATTAAACAATTGATGACGCTTGTAATGATTCTTACATAATATTTTATAAATATTTATAATAATAATTTATTTATTGAAGTAAAATTTTACAGTTTGTTACTTAATATTTTATTAAGTACCTACATCATATTTTTTTATATTAAAAACAATATGTACAGGTACACAATTAATAAAACAAAGTATTTTATAATTAATTTGTAATATATATGTGTAGCCATAAACCATATGCTTTTAACGGTTTAAAAAATTAATAGTACGAATTTTTTACAGTTCTTCTAGCTCATGAAAAATATGGTACGTGAAACAATTTCTTATATTATGTATAGGTATACACAAAACTATAAAAAAAACGATATATAAATTCTTATGTGTAAAGTTATATCAGGCAGGTATAATCAATATTTTGACATAACAGTGCCTTAATATTGTCGTAGTACAGAATCTGATTTTGTTGAATCTTACAAAATAATGCAAAATCGAAATTAAATTCAAACAATTGAAAACAAACAATTGACTGAGTTAAATCGATTGTCAATCGATTGTTTTTTATGTCATGTAAGAACAGAAAGATAGCAGTCACTCTTACATAAAAATTAATAAGAGTATATTTCTTCTCATTTCTTCATTAAACATATTATATGCTCTTAACAAACAAACACATATCATACTATATAATGTTCCAATCTAATTTACGCCCTCACGAAAAAAGAGTAACGTTTACGAAAAAAATGTTTAAAACAAAAGTTGTTTATTATTTTTTTTATTAGGAACATTTTTTATTTCATTTAAACTTTTGTTCAATCTCTAAACGGTTTACTCTTCTGCGGACCCAAGACCCAATTAACCTATGTAAACCACTTTTTACTAAACACGCTATAAAAATTTCAACTTGATATCTCTTTTAGTTTTTGAGTTATCTTGTTTACGGACGGACAGACAGACAGGCTGACAAACAGACAACCAGAAATGGACTAATTAGGTGATTTTATGAGCACCTATAACAAAATTTTGTTCGTAGCATCAATATTTTTAAGCGTTACAATCTTGGAACTATACTTAATATACGTTTGTTTGGTCAGTCATGAGATTAGATCAAATTTATGGGTGGCATTTGTGATATCAAGCCATTCCAAATGAACTACTTTACAGTGTACAAATTAGCTGTATTAAACAACAGTCTCTGTTAATGAATTAAAAAGTAGAAAATAAATTTCTTCCCTAATTCACTTCTATAGTCATAAATAAGAGCTAATCTTAGAAGAATATTTAAAAAAATCTTTTAATTATCGGTGTTATTTATTGCATATAACATGTATATTTAAGGTTCTATATAAGTAGTCAAAAGATAATTATTTTCTTTGCTTATTTGCTTAATATAAAAGCTTGCTCTTTAAAATTCTTTTTTTTTATTTTTTTTTGTTATATTATGTTAGACCGAAGAAAAGTACAGTTGAGATTGTGAATCACCGTTCCAGCGAATTGAGCTACCAAGTGAATAGTAGTTGAGTACACATCTTTCATAATAAAAAATCGTTAGCTTATTGAAATATTTGGTAGTATTTAGATCCTTTAAAAATTATATCTACCTTTACTAACGGAAATAGTTAGCGCTTACTTATTTTGAGTATTTATCGTTAGTGACATATTATCAATTAATATTCCACAAACATTTGTTAATTAATATGCGGCATATTGTCAAATGATAGATCATTTAAGTAGTTAGAACACTGGCTCTGAATGCCAGAGTTTTTTGCATTTGCAGGTAAGCCAAAATTTCGATGAAAGTTTATATTCTCGATTATATTTCTAGGTACTTGCTAAAGTACTGGTACTGGTACTGGTTTTACCTTTTACTAGGTACTGGTTTTATCCAAGCTAACTTGTACAGTGATATGAATAATGTTCAACGTGTCAAGTTTTTAAATAACGATAAATAACATATTACAAAGTGTTAAATTAAAAAAAAAAAAAGAATAATAGATTGCAACAAAGATTTTGTCATTTGTACGATAAATTTTATTAATTTTTACTCTAAATACACATAAAAATCATTAAGCAACAACAAAACGATTACGTAAAAATTTTTATAAAAAAAATATATCACATTAAAAAAATTCAATAGAAAATCATTCATGTCTGATTTTACACATTGTAATAATTCAATTATAATTATATTGTATACAATATATAAATTTAATTAAACATGACATGTTATATTTGAAAATTACCTATCTGTGTGTGAGAATGCGACACATGACCTCTATATATAGGCTACAATGTCTTATATGAGTATGGGAATGATTATTTGGACATTTTATTATTTAAAAATTATTGTCTGCATTGACAGTCATATTTAAGATACAATATGGAGAAATTTGAGCGATAGCGTTTGAATAATCTTCAAAATCAACATATGCTTACTTTGAGTATAAAACAAAGTCGCTTCCCACTGTCTGTCTGTCCATATGTATGCTTAGATCTTTAAAACTACGCAACGGATTTTGATGCGGTTTTTTTAAATAGATAGATTGATTCATCATATAATACATACATAGTGTAGTAGAGAAATATTGATAATTTTAGAGGTGTCTAATGTTGTAAATATACACATTTTTGTATATAAAGACATTCTGTAGTATAGTTAATATCAGCATTGTACCCGTGTGAAGTTGGGGCGGGTCGTTAGTTACTTACAATAAAAAAAATTTCAAACAAATTAATATTACAAATTATGAACTTTTAGAAACTTGCCTTCATTCTTCATTTAAAAAAATTAATATAAATCAAGTTCTTTTAATAAATCGCCGCGCACAAGTTTTTAATTAAAGGTTTAGAGAGTGCGAAACTGATAATTTAAAGCGAAAACGATCACTAAAAATAGTAAAATGTACATTTATTCTTGTAGCTTATTAATGTTGATTACAAAAGAAAATTATGAGATAATTTATAATGATCACGCAAGAAAAATCGAAATTACGGAAACTACGTGGCATAAAGATAAAGGTTATTTGGCGGTAGCGTCTAAATTAGTTTTAAACCAACTAATAAAAAAACCTTTTAATAAAAAAAATCGTTAGTTAATCTTTTAAATGTACAATTTTTGTTGCTGAATGCCCTATTATAACTTTAAACATTTTATCTATAGGAATAATTCAGTGAAAAGGCTATTTTATTTCCCGTATCGCCTATTTATGAATTGGAGAATTCTTCGCATCAAAAAAGTTAATATATTTTCTTTGTAAATCAAGTACTACTTACTTATGTTGATATTTTCAAATTAGGGCTTTCCAAAATCTATGTTTTTGTACTAAACATTTTTCACTCAATTTCTGAAGGTAGGAATTAGGAAGAGTTTCAAACTACCTTTAATACATAAGTTAATATTGAGAAAAATATCTTAGTTCCACAGAAACAAATTGTATTGGTAGAATTTTGCATTCAATTTGAGCCGATTATTCTTTTCAGTTAAGAACTCAAATGCATGGTTAAAACTGGATTGTAAAAAAGAAAAATAATTAATTATTTATATAGAGGTAAAAATTGTTATGTAAAAAAAAATTATGATAATATATTTTGTGACTTAAGTTGTTGTGCACACCGCGCAATTTATATTGTTTTTTATGTGAATCATATATTTATTTATGTTAAAATAATAAGTTCATTTGACTTAAGACAAATTGAAAAAAAAATGAAATACGAAAGAGAAATTTTGTAAGGTAATATGAAAAAAAGTTCCCATATGCAATAATTTCTTTACTACTCATTGAGCATTTCAACATTATTATAACAAGTGACTTAAGTAATGTTAAAGTTGATTAGGTATTATAATACTTTTACATGTGTGAGAGACATCTGAACAATTTCTTTGGGTTATAATGGGTAATTTTTATGTCATTTTAATAATGTTGAAATAATGATAAACATGATATATGTATATTATAAGTGCATAATTTCTTTCTTATGGAAATTTCCGATTTTTTATTTTAGGTTCCGCCGCACAACTGTTAAGTTAGTTACAACTACATGAATGTAAGTCGTTAAAATCTATTAAAGTTTAATATTAAACAGTTAAGTCAATTTTTACCCCGACTATACAATGGCGAAGGTTATGTGTTTGACCGGTATGTATGAATGATCTAAAAACAAATTATAATTTATTGATGTTTTAGGTGTCAAATGAAAGGAAGTAATAGCACTTTTCAAATATATATTGTAATACTTCACCACGAAACTATAACCCCAAAATAGTTTAAATATAAAATAAAGTTCAAAAACTAAAATCCCGACTCTCTTACAAAATCGTATTCTTGAAAGTATGAAAACAAGAAAATAATTCCATCTGAAATTGTTATGATAAGTAAAATCACCATTACAGTCGGCGGACCTTTTAGATTAAAAGTTTACCACAGGACGGAATTTCAAATTAAATTATTAGTTTGTTTTCATACTTTAGAGCACGGAGAGTCGGGGTTTTAGTTTTTGAACTTTATTTTATAATATATCATTTTCACAAATTGTTCCGATATAGAGAGAAAAATTTTAGTCTAAAAAGCGATATGAGAAAGCTATGGAAAATAGCTGAACTTAATAGGATTGAAAAATTTTTAAAAAAGAAGGAATAAAAACTAGTTTACAGTAAATCTAAATCCATCCGAACTAATAATAATATTAATATCAAAATTTATATAAATAGTCCATTTAATTGAAAAAGCACGTTAATATTTCAATTGAAAATAATTTGACGAATCAGGTTAATTTTACAAGCAATTTAACTTCAATTGTGTTAAAAAGTGAAAATAGCTACTTTAGCTAAATTACCACAAAGAACAGAATATATTTATTTATAAGGAAATGAATTCAAGTAAATGATTTTTAAAAGTTAATGTATGTGACAATTTTGTATGATAAATTACAACTGTTTAGAGGTAAAGTGCTATTTTTAGTACCGACACTTGTGGTTTCAAACAAAAACACACCTGATAAATGCAGAAACAAAACTTTTTTTTTTTTTAAATATTTAAATATGGCTATGCAGGAAATTTAATGGTAGCCACTAACAGATACCTACGCATAACAGATTTGAAATAATTTATTGCTTTAGCTTAAATGTCAAATGATCAATTTTATACAAATTAATGGAGTAATTTTATTTTTATTGAGGACATTGCAAAAACAACCAACCTTGCATAATATTTAAAACAGAGTGTTAAACAAAAGGTAAGTGAATTTAAGTCAATGGACCTGTTCAAAATAAAGTATGCGTGTCGCCTTGCGGCCACTCAAAAAAGAAAGCGTATATTTGTCTGTAGTTAATAAGAGGCAGATAATGAATGCGTACGCACTAAAGTCGACCCGTATTGTTATTTTCAATCAGAACCATACCTTCAATCTGATTAGTAGATAAAATTTCAAAAATTTGGTCCATTGAGAAAATATTTATCATAATGTGGAATTTCATTCGACTTTAAAAAATTGTCTAATCATGAATGCGTCGTAGATAACACACGTTGATAATTAAATAAAAATTTAATTGAAGATTTTTCTCTTCGAAACATCTAATTACAGTACGGAATACAACTATTCAAGGTTAATGTGGCCCATCTTGAAAGGCAAAAAAATATTAATTTTAATAAATATAAAATAAACAATTAGTCATACAAGAATTCATTTACAAAAATGACTATCCTTGGAATTTTTACCAACAGTCTTAGTGACAAAACCAGTTTTATAATTAATGCTATTAAAAATCGTTTTATTAAAATTGAAAAAAAATAAATTGAACGTTATATAAATGCATGGCGTAAATCGTGATCTAGTAAATAATAAAAAATTTCCTTATTCCAACTTGCAAAAAATTTTTCTTACAATAAGAAAAAGAAATCGAAATAAATCGACTGAGGAAAATTTTCTATTGATCTATTCTTGTAACATAAAATTATGCTCACCATATAATTACAGTTACAATAGGAATTTGAGTATAACACGAGTTTGAATTATTTTCTATTTCTAGAAAAGAAATTAAGAAGGGAACAAACTCTTTTTTTTAATTTTGGTTTTTAATGGTTAGTTTTCGCCTTCTTTATAACATTTTTTGAACCATAAATATGATGTGAATATTTCAATAGAATTGAATTTTTAATTCTTTTTAGGGTCCACAAGATTTTTATTTAAGCCCACTATTTATATGCTTATTATCTCTTCTCTATATATTATAAATGCGAAAGTAATCATGTTTGTTTATTTGTTGGTTACGCTTTCACGCTAAAACTAGCTAATGGTTTTAATGAAACTGTACAGTAATATAGCTCATACTTCAGAATAACACATGAGATATAATTTATAAAGATATATTAATTTAAAAAAAATAACTATTAAATTAATTTAATTTGACATTACCATAAATTTACAGATTTCTGTAAAAAAGTCAATATTAAATATTTCGTGGCCATCTTTTCTAATATACTCAATGAATAATTACGACTATTAAACATTTAAAAAAATAGAAAACCATACATATATTTTACCTGTGTAAAACAATCCTTACCATTATTTCGAGTATTTTAGGAAGGGGATAAGCGAGAGCAATCTTTATCTTCCTTTACTTCTAAACCCAGCGAAGCGGGTGGGTATCACTCTAGTGTTTATATAATAATACTAGCGGCCCCGACGGACGTTGTCCCGTAAAAACGTAACTCCAATTCATGAATACCTATACTACGTTTAGCCTGTCCGCTAAACCCATCCCGCTAAACCCCAATTTAACTCCTATTTATTGGAGTGGCCTGACCTTCGACCTTTGGCCTGACCTTTGATAGTAGAGCTCGCTGCGCTCGCATATGGCTCTAATAAATGCCTATTGACAATACCTGAATACTATTAAAAATACATAGTACACATAGTATACATAATGTGATATGATTTATATGCGCTCCCACCATTTAATGAAATTTCATTTTTTTGGTACGGAGCCCTCAAAAACAGTTGTACTGGACCGAATGGTAAATCTAAACCATTCTCCAATCCCCTTGAACTCACACAAAAAATTTCATCGAAATCGGTCCAGCCGTCTAGGAGGAGTTCAGTCACATACACACGCACACAAGAAATATATATATTAAGATTAAATTTTGTAATAAATTATAAATTTTATTATAATTAAATGAATTTTTGCTCTAAATATGTACTAAAATAAAACAATATAAAAACAAAAATAAATATAATTTGTTAATAATATTAGAACAAAAGTTGTTAGGTAACAACTTTATGATTTCATAAAAGACATTCTACCAGTTTGTGTTACTTAGATTCAAGTATGTTGTTTAATAAGCGATCTGATCGTACTTATATATTAAGAGTAGGAATAAAATCTTAGGTAGGTATATTAAAAAATATTTGAGAAAAGTTTACTCATTAGATTGGAATTTATATAATAATATTTTATAAATACTTATTATAAAAAAATAAATATAATTTTAATAACTGTATACATGGATATCATAAAATATTTCTATAGAATTTTACTTAAATGTAGTTCTTATTTTTATATTTTAGATATTTCGATTTCCTTAATGATCCATTTATTTAAATAAAAATTATTTTTACTTGGAAATTGACTTTGAAGTTCAAATTGGCGTGAATGACATTTTTAGAACGTTTTTCTTTGTCACCCAGCACTATAGTTTGAGCATCGATAGTAATTCGATTTAAAAACATTTTGAACATGTTACTTTGCCAAAGTATCGATCAGGGGCACGACAGTGCCCCCGCCAAGTCGAGCGCGAAGCAAACACTGCCGTACCATCCTTTACTGGAACCATTTCGCCGCATTTTATAGACCCATATTTGAGAATTGCTGAATAAGAACAGAACGCAGAAATTTTCGTCATCCAATAAGCTATAATCACATACTTAAAATCCAAAATTTTAAGCCTGTAGATCATTTAGTTCCAAAGTTAAGCGAAAGCAAAGTCTCGCATTTATAACACTCACTCACTCACCCCTGCTCATCAGAGTAGAACTAGTACTTCCCAAAACTCAGAGAGCTGAGTTAGGGTTTAATGGCCAAATAAAGGGAAAACTATAAAAACTAGAATAATCGAAGATCTGGGGTACCTGGTGACCCTGAAAAAAATAAATCAATATGCCTCACGTTTCTACAAAAAGAAGTGAAATCTCACCAAAAATATTCTGTAAAAAATTAGCCAAGTCTAAAAAGTAATGAAATCTAGACAAAGTCGTTCCAAGTCTAAGGTTCCTTGCTGCGATTTCTTTATTATTATAATTAATGTTGTGTGATTTGGTCGTGGACGTTGACGTGGTCTCAGATTGGTGCAATGGTGTCATGGAGCACCTGGGTTTGTACCCTTGTGTACCCTTCAATGGCCAAGTCACACAACATTAACTATAATAATAAAGAAATCGCAGTAAGGAATCTTAGACTTGGCACGACTTTGTCTAGATTTCATTACTTTTTAGTGATAAACAAGCAACTTCATCGAGACTTGGCTAGTTTTTTACAGAATGTTTTTGGTGGGATAAACTTTATTTTTAACTTCCCATCGCTTCCACCATTGAGTTAAAAGAGATTGAGATTTTCATAAAATAAAATTCATATTGTTTTTATTCATTTGGGTAATTAATATATTAAATCTTAACCAGTATAAACTTAAACTTCCCTCTTGCTTTGTTCGAAGTTTTCAAAAGTGAAATTAATTTAATTATGTCAAATGCAAAAGTTTTTGAGTGTTTAACACATTTTTTTCACTCTATAAATCTCAGATGAAAATAAACAAATGTTTTTCTATAAAATTATACATATTACGTTCTTCACTTTGAAAATTTGGGTTAATTCTATTAAAAATATAACATTAATTCTATTAAAGGTCTGGTTATATTTTTATTAATAATAACAATAATAATAATTGCATTTATAACAATTACAAAAATAATAATAATAAATTAAAAATATTTACTTTTTGTAATTGTTAATAATTTTTAACAATTAATTAGTATGTAGTTAATAAATAAAATAATACAAAAATAAATATAGAAATAAAAAGAAAATAAATAAAAAATGTAACGGACTAAATTTTTAGATGATTTTTTTTTTACTTTATAAAATAAAAATTGTAATAATTATTGTATTTTACAGGCCAGAACAAAATGTTTCCAACAAAATTTAGATGATTTTTAATTATTTTTACTTAAAATTGCTATTATTGAGGTAAAGTATTATATGAAAAGGAACCCATACAACTTTTTTCAGGTGTTCAAATAATGTGAATTTTTAATCATGGCATTTTGTGCATATAAATAAAGTTGTCCATACATGTAGAGGCAATTATATTCTGTTCTTCGATGAGGCTGAGATGATATTTTTATTCCCCACTTACGAAACAAAATCAGCCGAGAATGAATTTTAGATTTGGTGAAAAAAGACATTGTCGTATTCTGTAATTCTATGAACTGCAATTCAATAGTTTAATAGCATATTGTATTAACTTTTGGAAATAAACGTACCACATTAGTTTTCGTAACATTGACACAAATATTATTCTGATTTAGTCGTCAGGCACTAAAAAAACCAGCAACTTTAACTCAAGTTCAGAAGAAAGTTGACTTGATAATTGGAATGAAATATCACAGGTTTGAGATAGCAATATTTTTAACTAACGAAAAGAATCAGGGGTCAAAATTCAAAAGTACGTTTTAAACACAATAATACAAAATTTCTAGAAAATAAATAAATATATCAACGTATTCTAGAATTGTTCTATAATCTCTTTATTCAATGAAAATGATCGGTTGGGTGACCTAATTAAAGATGTAACACATTGTTCGAAGTTAAATACCTTATCTATTGCAATAATAAATTCTACGATTTATAAGTATTTAATTATTAAATTTAGATAAATTTCTTAGGCTCAAAAACCTTTTTAATGTCATTAAAAGTTAAACAAAATTAACCTTTAGTGTTTCAAGGACACTTTAATGTTATACATCATAAACATAGGTATGTAAGAATTTGTTCAGTATATGGTCTACTTTAAACGTTAAAATAAAATTGGTATTTTGTATATTTAACACGGCAAGCAATGCGATGTGATACGATGCGCTTGCTACACACTCTCAGTTGATGAGTTTTTTTAAAAAGTTTTTTATTTTTTGTAAACTTGTTTTATATCATCAACTTTAAACTAACTACATATAATTTTAACTTCATAATACAAATACAATTTGAAGCAACAACATACAAACATCACACATACCTTCTTTAAAAAGAAATACGATTTTTATATTATTATTAAATAGTAGGACAAGTAACTGTTAATTCACCGACTAAAATGTATATACATAATACATATACGACTCACTATAACTATGTATTTATGTGAAGCTATAGATAGCTTAGTTTAATGCTATTGACTGCATTGATGAAGAAACGAATATTGAATACATTCTTCTGCTTTTTTCCAATAAACTTATTAAAATATATTTTGAAAAATTTGAAAATTTGTTTGAAAATTGTCTTTAACTTAGGATAGGGAAATTCTTGTAATCTGTCCGACAATCCAAATAGAAATTTTCAACATATCAACATTTCATGTTCAAGCGAGGTATTTATACCACTTTTAGATTGATATCTGCGGGTATGCATGGGCTTGTGTATATTTTCGGAGATATTTTTTCGTTCACAATTTCTCGTGAACGAAAGATAAACAGAGATTGGGCCAATCGTTGAGTAGGTAATAACATCAAAATGTGCTGAAAGACTGTCAAAACATAGAAATAAGAGGTTGAGGAGGAGAAACTTTTGATAAATTTGTAGGAAATCACTCAAAGAATAAATTATATCTTATACATTTCTTCCGCAAAATTTACATTTATTGAAATATTTACAATTATATGAATTTATATAACATTAAAAAGGAAAATTTCCCAGTAGCGGGTACTGATCGCAGTACCTCTGGTATAAAAAGAGCGTATTTAACCTCTAAGTTACACATTACACGTATCTGTTCCCATCTGAAATCTTCATCATCTAAGAAATTGAATGTGCACCCATGAGGGTAGCACTCACATGAACAGCTTCTTTTAAACTTCCTCTGGTTAGATTGACTTGTATGTATATTTAATTTCTTTTGAAAATCAAATCTAGGATGTCTATTTAGAATATTTTCATACAGATTTGAAATTATGAAAATGTATGTATGCACTAAATAGTAGCATTATATTGAAGAGTATACCTTCTACGAACCTACGCGCTTATTATATTTATTACGTACGTGTAAACTATACGTCGATGTAATTGGAAACTTAAAGCTGAATTTTGTTTCATGATCCTTTTTGTCTGGCTTTTTGAGGAAGGAAGTTATGTAACAAATAAATTGGTTTTAATAAATAAGTTTTAATTGAAGTTCGAGTATCGAACTAATGTAAATCGAAATTTTCCATTTTCGTGTGTTTCGATTGTTTTTCTTGTCTGCCGTTAACATAAGAATAAATTTCCCTACAATTCTGCTCCTACCTAGACCTAGATAGACATTTAGCTGAGATGCGTTCGCCTACATATTGTTATATTTATGAAATTATGCTCCGTTATTTTTTTCCAATATTTCGAACTGCCAGATAACATCCTTGATATAAACTTAAATTTTCTTGCTTTAAATGAGGCTAAAAATTATTTTTTGATTATATAGTTCTTCAAAATATTCATGCATAAATTTAGACTTACCTAAAGTTTTTAACTGATATGTTGATGGAAGTATCAGATTATTTAATATTTGTCATAATTATAAATGTTGGGGCATTGGCAATTTTATTTAAATGCAGATTTTAAACTAGCAAAAATATACTAGCTCTTCTGATCTTCGGGGTAACCAAATACGAAAATGTGGCATTCTAAGCTTTAATATTTGCTAAATAATTGATCAAAAATATAATAAAATCGTGGTAAATTGAGAATATACTCAGTTTATGTAAAAAAGAAACTAAGCCATGGGTTCAAATAATGTGCAATAAATTTTCAACAGCAGAATGTTTATTCTGATCTCAATGGGTTTACATCATGGAATAATGCATCATGGTATACATTTTTATAAGATCAGGAAAAGATTTGGCTACCCTACACATGTACTAAATATTATTAGTTAAAAAGAATTTCTTTAACACAGAATAAATTAATGTTATATAAATAAAGTTTATTTTGATAAAAAATTAGAAATTTTGGACATACAGTGTTAAAGGGTCAACTGATAGGTCAGTGTTGGCCTACTAAAATACTCAAATAAATATTTTGTTTTAAAGTCATATTTAAATATTTAAGTAATAAGTAGTTTTTAGTTAATTTATACTATCATCATCAATACCACCTTGGTTAACTTTTGTCTCAATGTCAAGTGATGTCTGACGGTCTTACATAAAAATATTTTACGATTATTATTATTATTATTATTTGTTTTAAATATTTATTTTACTTTTCTTTATGATAATACTTAATGGAATTTTGTTTGAATTGTTTTTTAGAGTCATCGAGCTAATCAAAAATACCATTAAATTTGTCTAACAAAGATTTCTACTTGAGTGTATCATTAAAAGATTATTGACATTTAAAAATAAGGAAAAATTATAATTCGAAATAATGACTATTTTTTAACCCTCGAATTATAAAAAAGGGGTGTTATAAGTTTGACCGCTATGTGTGTGTGTCTGTCTGTGGTATCGTAGCACCTAAACGAATGAACCGATTTTAATTTTGTTGGTTTCATTTGAATGATAATTTAATGAGGAGTGTTCTTAGATATGCTTCAAGTGCGAGCTTAGTTTTCCGTACCATAAAAAATTACAAAAATTGGCGATGGTCTTCAAAATCGATTCAGTTTGGAAAGGCATGACATATAATTTTAATATATAAATAATTACTATGGAAATGAATGTTCAAATAAATCTGGCTCAATTCATTTCGAAAACTGAAATGGTAAAATAATTAAGTAATTCAAAACAATAATTCAAAGGAACTCAACTCAACTCAAATATTTCAATTTCAATTAAAATTTTTTCAAAAATTTGTCCCAAAAAATGATAGCTCTCTAAATATCCTTTTCATTTCATCTGATGTCCTTGATCATCGCTTTGATACTGATTTAAGAAGGAGTGTTTTAAGTTTAAAGTGTTATTTGTGCGCTTGTGTATATCTCAGTGACATCGTAGCCCCTAAACGGTCGAACCGACTTTATTGAGAATATTTATAGCTAAGTTTCAAAAAAATCGGTTTACAAGGAATAAATCGCATTTGTCGGGGGTTTTTTTAAATTTTCTAAATTTCACTTGTTAAGTACATTTAACACATGGAATGGTGTTTGACAACGTTTCCTAATCATGGAGTTTTTTACTAAAGATTGGAATACCTAAGGGAGCGGTGGCTTTCTAACGGTCGTACGTTAGTGGTAAATATACAAACTATATAGCATTTGTATATAGCCCGATCTATGTATTACAGCCACTACTAGATCCAAACTTTTTATTTTACTTTGTTTTTAAAAATGCATATTCAAATAGTTTTTCGAAAAACTTTTTTCAAAAAACAGTTTATTTAAGTACTTCTTAATTCACAATAAAAACGTTTACGTTATAAACAATTAGTTTTAAAATACAATGTAACACAAAATAAAAATAAAAAAAAAACAAGAATTGGGAACACTTTAGAAAATTGAACACTTAGAAAGTTACTCCTCAATGACGGCGTTTAAAAAGAGTCAATAAAACGCTTATTGTCATTGATTAAAACAAAACAAATAAAGTAAATTATGAATGTTAAAGTAATTAAAATTCATAAAAGTAAATAATACATTTTCTTTGATGATAATAAAAACAGTTTTTTTTAAACTTAATTCATCAAAAATATGCATTTTTTCTTGTTAATAAAAAATAAAAATTTCTAAATAATTACGAACGGAAATAAAACAATAATTTTGAAAACACAGTTAGATACGTTTTTTGAATTTTTTATTGCATATTATAAAAAATATTCTGATTTCATTTGTCCTATGGAAATTTTAATTTTAGAAAATAATGTATATGTAGACCAGTTTAAGAATGGAAAATTTTTTCTATATCTAGGATTACAAAGTCTAACAATTTTATATAATAAACTAGATTATATAGTTGGAATGCTCTACAACCCAAATCCCTCTTAATAATGTTATTAATGTTATGAACATAAATATTAAACTAATTAAGTTCATAATAATCTCGAATTATAATTTCAAATTATTGCTTTGAATTAATCAAAGGTAAATTTTATCAATTTTAAATTGATTGTATACTTTATTTGTATCTATGCCCGTTAAAAAATCTAAGGAAATATGGCAATCATTGATTATACTCTTTTCGAAACAAGATATTTAATGAAAATGGTAGAAGCGCAAGGAATTGTATATTATATAAATATTTTAAACTCTACTATACTCTTATCTTCTCCAACAAGTAACTCTTAATACTTTTTTTTTTGGCAAAACATCCATAACATTTGGCGTTAAATTTGGGCGGTAAATAACGTATAAGTTTAAAAATATCTCTTTTCATGAGCATTGGTCAGAAAGATTTCCAAATGATTATTTAACGCGAAAAATAGGAATAAGAGTGCCAATTAATGAGGTATTTGTTTAAAACGACCAAATTAAATAAGTGATACCGCCAAAATCAGCAATCCCCATTATTTTTAAATAATGTAATCAATAAATTTTATTATCTTCTAAGTTCATCATTTACGAACACGACTGTACCACAACAAGAAACAAGAAAAATGTCGTTTTTATAAAATGAATCTCTTATTTTTTTCTTGTGGAATTTAAACAATTTTCACAAATAAATTTTTTTACAATAATAAAAAGTATTTAATTGTTTTTAATATTCTTTAAATGTATACACAAAGATAGATAAATATTATTGGCAACTGAACTCATGGAGACTTGGTAGTATAATTAATATGTATTAATTTAATGTGATATGAAATTCAATTAACTTGACAATGTTTATCAAAAGTCTATGTATTTTGTATGCGTTCTAAACTAACCTTGACAATGTGAGTTAAAATTACTGTAACTTTATATCTATCATAATATAACATTGGAATTATGAAAGTCAGCTTATTAAAAATTTTAAATCAATTTATGATTTAAAAATTCAGATAAACTTAGCTTTTAATAAAACGAAAATTGCTTTAAAGTGGGTTATTCTAAACTATCTCTCCCTCCCCCCCTCGTATTTCGCACTCTTGTTGTTCTCTTGGTTCAAAATATTGGTGAAGCTCAAAAGTATGCCCATGAAAATATTAAAAAACCAAATGACATTTTCGAGTGAACAAAATCCCATCAAAATATTGATGGTAAGCATTGTTATAAAACTAGACAATTTGAGGTTTATATATTTTATTCTAATTATGTATTTGTCATTTTATTATACATAATTCGGTTACCAACCTCATTCCCTAAGATTCGAAGTAAAAATAGCTTAAAATGAACCCAAGAAACATTGCCATGAAAGTATCATCTAAATCTGTGAAGCCACTTTTAAAAGGATTTTTAAATTGGTGGAAGCGCAAGTAATTTAGTTAAACATATCTCTATACGTACATAATCAACTAAAACTGAATATTATTTGCGCTCCCACCAAAAGTGTATTATGTTAATAATTGCATGTTTATATATATGTTCTTATTACTTTAGTTAATTGAAGATTAAAAAAAAAAATTAGTTACTACTTTGAACCTGGCCACAGTTGTTTATTACGCTACGATTATTTAAACAAATCTATCGTCCAAAGTTTTGAGAAACACCTCTTTTTGGGGATTGGAAAAATATATATTACTTGAAAACTAAGTATCAGATTAAAAAAGTTGTAGCTAACATATTTCTACACATTTTGATTTTTTGTATATACGACTTCCTAGCATAAAACTGTATTGGACAAGATAAAATAGATTTTGTATATATCTCGGCAAATTTGATGCTAGTTGTATATAAAATTGAAATGTGCCGAATTATGTCAACTACAAATTGCTATTTATGAAGATTTTGGTTTATAATAAGTTTTCCTATTTTTTAGGCAGGTTTATAATAAGTTTTGGTATTTTGTGATTCAAAATTGTTGGGAAAGCCGAAAGTTTTTCCGTTCCTAAGTCTTTAAGTCAGACTGGAGGAATCATATGTTTATACATTCGTTAATTACTCAAATAAATTTCTCTTGTTTGTGTGTTTGTGGAAATTATATCTGTTGATGCGGGCGCAGGAGGAGTATACAAACTTTTTTGAAATGATTTTAAGTTGTTTTCTATTTTTTATAATTCGATTTTCAGTATTCGATGAGCTTTGAAAATAGCATAAAACACGTATGAAGTATTCAACGATTTTAATTTCTATTTCGAAAGAAACAGATTCCCAAATCGAAATTGATTTCACATAGATTTTTACTATGTTTTTTTTCTTTGTAAGTAGACAAATAAAATAAAATTAATAAACATTTTAACCCCAATCTTTCATTAATTTTATTTTATATTTGATTAAAAATAAAACTATTAAATATTACTTAATTATTTTATAGTATAAAAATTATGATTTTATTTTAAAATGTAGAACAAATTATAATATGAACTGTATATAGATATAACGTTGGTAATTTTCTCATGTGCATATTAATAAAATCTTACATTAAAATATTGTATTTATAAAAACTTTAAAAATAATTTAATTATTCTAAAATTGTATTGTTTTAAAAATAAAATAATTTTTTTTTTTAAATCAAACCTTATAAACTAAATTATTATTATATTGTTTAACGCAATAATATAATTATTATTGAATAAAAATTACTATTCATATTGTATTTTATAATTTTTATATAAAGAAATTATTAGATAATCTATGAAAAATTATTATTAATTTTCATATATTATTTACATGCTAGCGTTAAAATAAAAATTGAAAAATTAATGTACGTCGTCCAACGTCTTAGATGAAGTGTTAGCCAAAAAATATAGCCGGTTTAATTTAATAGTCAAACTTAATATGACATTTTTAATGTGAGAAATTTTAATGTGGCACTGAATACTAAAACTTAATTTTTAATATGAAAAGATGATATTTTTGAACGAGAAAATTATTTTAAGAAAAGATTAAAGGGGTGGCTGAATAGTAGATTTGAAACGGATATCCGGCCTATCCGGGGGATGCCGCATAGTAATTCAGTATCCGGCCGAATTCTGGATAGTAAAATTTAAAAAATTATCATTATTTTACACAAGTTTATTTAATAATCGTACGTTAAAAATATTTGTTTATTAATTATTTTAGTACTCAAAATTAACAAGTGGCAAATTGTGGTGAATGAATACCAAATTTTCCGCATTTGTTGGTAAGAGGAGACTCCACTTGGCTGAGTATACGGGACCATCTTCTGAAAGTATCCTTTCTCTGTAAACGCTACTACCAGGTGTCGGAGGATAAACTCTAATAAATCCTCCCAACTGCGGGTACTGATTCAAATTAACTGACTGCCAAATGTATGGGTCGGGATTCCGATCTTTTCGAGATGTCTTTAAAAAAAGTCAATCTCTATAGCAATTGGATTTTGCCACTTCAATAAAACACAAAAACTGTCATAAGATTCACGTGTGAGCAGGTGATGAAGACGGTTATGATCTGTTACTGTCAGAAGAAGATTCATCTTTAGAGTTTTTTACATAGTTTATCATGATTTTCTGTCGCGCTTTTTCAATTTCAAGAACTCCTAAATAGTTTGACTTGAACCACGGCGATAAGTGAAATGAATTGGAACTACCGGCCCGAATATCCGGTAGCCAGTTAGCCGGCGCTCCTGCTTCGTATCTTTCCGAATATCCGATATCTGACCAAACCACTATCCGTTTCATGTCTACTCAATAGCCTGACTTCCTTTACTTTAAGATTTTTAATTTTTTAAGTAAATTTGTTTCCTTTAATTCCCTTAATCCATAAAACAACAATTTCTATAGCAAAGAAGTACTCGAAGATTTACACATTTAAGCATGTAAGTAGATATTTCCAAATTATAAGCTAAATCCTAAATATAGATAATTGACAGTATTAACACAATTTTTTTTTTAAATCATGATATAATATTAAGGTGTTTTTTGATTGACGAACAAATTTGAAAAAACAGCCAAGGTTACCTAATGCTTTATGTATTGTTTTTGATATTTTTTATTACAACTAACTAATATTGTACACCTAAGAACCTTAGACAATGTATAAATTCATTGTATTAATTTGCTGGCTGGAAGCAAAATATGTATTTCAATATTTTTACAATACGTCATATTTAATGATTAAAATCTTATTATTTTGCTTTTATTTATTCAAAGTTTGTTCTATTTTATAATTTGTTTTAAATCGATAATTTTATTTATCAATTAAAATGTAGAACGATAAACCATCAGATCAGATCTTTCTTAGAATTAATGTAGATTTTCAAGTCCCTTTTCACAGCAAAATGGATGGAGAAAGTAATGATAAGAAAATGGTCGGCAAGGTACTTCAGAGTTTAAGAACTTGAGAAATTGTTACCAAAATATAATATTCATATACAATTAAAAAAAAAAACAACATACATATATGCCACATACACATGACTGGTATGTATTATATATACTATACAATTTTCGAACCTTATTTGCGATCTCACGGATAAACAGTTTTCAAAAAAAATGTTTCAAAATGAGGACCCCCAGGACTCGACTGACCTATGTTTCTCATTTAGGAACTTGACCTCACTTTTTACTTCCTAAGCACGCTGTAAAAATTAATATATTTTTCCGTTTTTGAGATATCGTGTTGTCAGACGGACAGACAGACAGACAACTGGAAATTGACTAATTCAAATATAGGCATTAATTAATACACAATCTCTGACAAAAAAATTACCCACAGTAAAACTTTTTTGTTAATTTGAAAGATTTCTTCAACAAGGGTGAAATTAAATTCTTCTTCTCATTTTGGGGGGAAACTGATTGTGTCTAGGTTTAATCTAGGTAAATTGAAAGTCTTTTAATGATATGTTTTTAAAGCAAATAATTTTCCAGATAAATGCTTATTAAAGTATGTATTATTGTCTATTTTTATACCATGTATATATGAAATATATCAAGGTATACTAAGTTTAGCCCCAAGTTTGTAACGCTTAAGAATATTGATGCTATGAACAAAATTTTTGTAGAGGTGTTCAAAAAATCACCTAATTAGTCCATTTTCGGTTGTCTGTCCGTCTGTCCGTCCGTTAACACGATTACTCAAAAACGAAAAGGATATCAAGCTTGGTCAGGATGTAAAAATGAGTTTGAGTTTGTTATGAAATTATTAAATTTTTTCTTTGCCAGTACAAAATTATTTTGCAATCTGAAGGTAAGTAAAAAACATTCTTAACTGTTTTGAATTCAAGTATTTTTTAATAAGAATATGTGCATTGAATCATATGATTAACTATTTGAAAGTAACTTAAGTAATGGTGGCTGGTTGCAAATGCCCTTCTAAGTAATACTACAGCAGGCAACAAAAAAAACCAAACAATTATTTATCTCCAAAGAGTGTGTATCAAGCAGCATTCTTGCTCTTTGTTTACTGACGTATTATTCTATTTTTTGAGGTCATATATATTTTTCAAACAATCAATATAATAAATATTTTTTGAAACAAAAAATTATTAATAAAAGATTTTTTTTTTATAAAATGTAATAATTTGTGAAGAGATTAACGGTAGTTTATATAAAAATTACATTTTTTCACCCAAAAAAATAAATTTAATTTTTTTTCTCACACGAGGTTTTGTCAAATTGTCGACTGCGGTTTTAATCGTGCGGTGGTCAAATTACTGTTGTATATTGTATCAATCTTTTCTTAATTGAATTTTTACTCAACAATATATTGCGTTTTTGTATATAATAAGAATAAAAATAAAAATTATTTTTAAAGGACAAGCTTTTATTGTACTGAAAAATAGAAACAAATTATTTCTATAAGTCCCTATTTGTAAAATATATGACTGTTTGTAAAAGCTGGATGCTGTCAATTTAAAATATCAAGGATGATTTGAAGCGCCTCAAGCTTGTACCAACACTTATGTGTGAGTGCATCATAGAAATAACTATTTTCTTTTTTTTAATACAATAAAAGCTTGTCCATTAAAAAATATTTTTTATTAAAATTTTTAGTATAAAACTAATTAACGTATGCTTACCAAGTATGGTGGAAGCGTTGGGAAACCAGGCCATGCTCACTATAAAAATGCTTAG
Organism: Chrysoperla carnea; assembly: GCF_905475395.1. Taxonomy (NCBI): domain Eukaryota; kingdom Metazoa; phylum Arthropoda; class Insecta; order Neuroptera; family Chrysopidae; genus Chrysoperla; species Chrysoperla carnea. The sequence continues at coordinate 55,214,552 of NC_058337.1, read as the reverse complement.
CTTACCATGCATTTTCATTCAAAGTAAACGTATATGAAATTGTTTTGCTTTGAAATTCAGTTGCAAGATTTAACCCGAACAAACATGCATATAAACACTATAACTTAAATAAAATCTTGTGGAAAAGATTTACGACTATCAGCCAGAATAAATTCTTGTAAACGGGTAGCATTTAGACAAAGATTTTACTCCCAAAAACTAGGAGTCAGGAGGAAAAAATCACAAGCATAAAAAAAAAATTACTCATGTCTAACTGAATATAAAAATTGTGTGGTTAGAATGTAAAAGTGTCCATGTGGTCAAAACATAAAAGTTTGCTATTTGAATTTTAATCTCGAAAAATATCCAAAAGTTGAAACAAAAATTCACAAAAGTATTATTTTTGTTTAAAATTGGTTAGAAACTCAAAAATATTTATTATTGATTTTGAGTTTTATAATAGTTTTTAGGGTATTAAACTAAAACGAAAATTTGGACAAATCTTTAACAAGAAATGGAAAGCTACTCACATCAGTATTATTTATTGAAAATAATTTCATTAATTTAAATAAATTCTTCAAATTGCAAAATAATTTTAAAAATAAAAATAATAAATTTTTTAGTAACGCAATGAAAATATTCTCGAGCGAGTCGAGTAACATTATCAACACCACTCCTTTAATTTATAAACAAAGTACAGAATATCTAAAGACAGAGACTAAAAAAAGATATACATATATGTTAAGAATGTATATACTGTCATACCAAACTGGGTTGGCCACTTATTATATATATGACGTTAAGTGAATATTTAAAAAGTTTTGCATGCCTGACACTCATATCAAAAAGTATATGTGTGTATGATGATTGAATTAATAAAGCATGTGGACTAGGAATTCAATTGAAATTGTTAGCGTGTGAAATTTTAATAAGCATAACTGCTTAGATATTCATCGATTCAATGAGTTTTTTACTATTAGTGTTAATTTTATCTGATTTTGTAGCAAAACAAAAAAAAAAGTGTATCTGGAGAAATTTGCATGCTATAGTATATGCAAAATGGTGAGGCATGCCAATTAAATTTTATATTTTTTCAATTCAATTTCCTTATCACTTGAAATATGCTAAATAATTACTTATTGAAATTTGCGTGTGATCAGTTTTGAAACTTCACTGAATTGTTGTTAAGAATAAATTATTATTGATTGACTTTAAGTTTTGCTTTCAATTTAAAAAAATTGAGGAGATGTAGAAAAAATTGCACTTAAAATTTGCATGTATAAAGGGTCCCGTGTTCGAGCAATAGATAAAAATTCTAAGCAGATAAGAAATTTTTGGTCACTACGAAAAACAAAATTAAAAATTGCGAAAAATCAAGTCTCAAATTTCTTTATTACCAAACTTACCATTATCGATCGCCTATAGAAATGTATTAATAAAGAATCAAATAATTTTCGTTGCATTATTAGCTCACGCAGGGGCTTCGTACATCACTAATAGGTAGGTAATATTTTTAAATGCTTTGATTACACCTGTGTGTATTTATAAAGATAATAAGATTTGTAAGATTTTTTTAAGTTACGAATTAATTTATACTTAATTTCAAAATTTTTGATTGGAATTCATATAAAAAATATTAAATGAATAAACAGGTTTGCATTTGTACACGATAAAGACCTTTATTATGACTTTAAATAATAAAATATCAAATAACCAAAAGTGTAAATTAATACACTCTGACTTAAGTAATAAGAATTCATTCGTATGGTTGAGTAATTTTTTTACCTTGACACTGACTGAGAGGGTATTCTTACAGGTATTCTCAACAGCATAAAAAAAATACGTTCTGCAAGTATACCATAATCTTTGACGTAATCAGTGAGTGCATTGATCGTTGATAATATAATTATTTATTTGAATCGGCCTTTATTGTGTGAATAAATCGATGTTGACTGACAATCGCCGGTATATCCGGTACGACATCTAAGGTAATACGGAAATTGAATAATACGTTAAAATTATTTTAATTTACAATACAAAAGAATATTTATTAACTTTTAGGTCTTCTTGAAATGGTGGCTTTCTTTTAAGAACCGTATGTGCTACAATACAGTTTATGGTCCCTAGCTATAAAAGAAATATAAGCAAATAGTAAAATGATTGACTAATATTTTTATGCGTAATTAAGGTCAGAATTATAAAATTTATTAGGCTTTATTTATTTATTACATCATTTTCTTCTATTGATTGTGCATATATGAATTTTTACGTTTAGAGATTCCACGTAGCGATTTTAAAATTTGGAATATTTGTACCAGAATAACTTAATCAACTGAAATTTTATATTTGATTCTCTGGTTTACGTTATTTTAACAAACCCTATACCAGTTAGAAAAATTAGTACCTATATTTGTTTTTAAAGCAAGGCATACTCTATCTGGTGTTTTTAATAAGTGGTAGCACTATTCCCTATAGGTTCTGTTCGTAATAAATCTAGCACCTGATGTGGTATGCCGCAGTCATTTCAGAACGATTGAAAAATTGAGAAACTGTTGTCACGCCGTGTACAACAATTTTTTCATTTACGAAAATTTGAACACCCACCGACAATTATAAGATTGTAGAGCAGTTTAATAATTTCGAAGGGGAAACATTTATTAGAAACAATCTGGACAACAGCGACTTTCAAATACTCACGCCTGGCCCTGGACCTTATATAGTTAACGATCTTTCATAATCCCAAAACTGATCCAATTTAAAATCAATTAGATAAGCTTGAAAAAAATCTAAGTTTTTAAAGTAATTTTAAAGTAATATCTAAAATTAAAAAAATTTCAATCAAGATGACTCAGTATTTAATTTTTTAAGAACATAAAAGAGAACTTGTTTAATGAATATAGTTTAAGATAAATTTAAAATAAAAAAATAATTTCTATTCTATTTTTCTTAAAAGGCCAAGGTTTTCACTTCAATCATAAAATTACCATACTGATTTTAATGTATTTCCAATTTATAAAAACTAAAGTATTTAATACCGTGTGTTTCAGAAATTTAATGTAGTGAATATTGTCATATCTTATCATTATAACATAATAACTCGCTCACCCTAGCAATTGTTTTTCCTGTTGCATTATTCGTTCTGAATAAGAAAATTAACTGTTTTTGATCTGCAAGCGAGACATATCCGGTGCAGACATTCTTAATATATTATGATTATAGCGATTTGAGCTTGTGAGCAACACGGAAACTTTGTAGGCATCTTATTTTTGGTGTATTTAACAGAAAGCTTTTGTTCTGGTACTTTTTCAGCCAGGCAAAGGGTTTGAGACGGTATGGTTTTAATCAAATATGATAAATGACAAATGCACAATTAAAAACCATAGTTACTTTTTAAATAGTTTTAATCTGACATATTTAGTCGGACAATTTACACCGACCAAACAACATCATCAATATTAAATTATTAAATTATATGTATTGCGTATTCAATAAATTATCATATTGCAAATTTGAGTTGTTATAAAATTGGCTCCGATGCCGGGAATCGAACCCAAGCCTTCTGGGTGAAAGCCAGGTATCTCACGCGAAATTTTACTAATTTTTAGTGAAACAGATGCTCACCATAAGCAAAATCTTAAAACTGCGTTTGAGATTCTCAATAGAGCTATTCAAATAAATTCATCGAAATCTATTTTTAATGTTTTTTTTTTTTTTTTTTTTTTAATTATAAAATTGATTCTGAAGGAATTTCCCCGTCTCCTTCTATCTCAATTGCGGAAACCCTTAAATTTCTTCAAAGTTGTTTGGAGAAGATTAATCTTTTTGTTCGATTTATTCCGAATTGTTGGGAAATTTTGGCTCCATGGAATCAACTTCTTAAAAACAGTCAAAGTTCAGCGAAGTGTTTTTCCTTAAATGCACGACAATTTTCAGATTTTCATTTTATTAAAACCATGGCGTTACAGGTTCCTGTTCGTTAGCCGTACATGCAGTTTTAGGATACCTAGCAAGGACTTGTGTAACTCCACCATTGAAATTCATATAGAGTGGAAAATGAATGAGTCTAATAACCATATATCTAGCCATAAAAACGACTCCGGCAACTTATTCAATGTTATTGATGGATTAAGGACAGGAGTAGTTTTTGTGGTTAAATATTGCGTACGTTATTACTCTATACACCAAGCTGATGGTCTTGCCATGCAGACCCTGAAATGTATTCTAATTTTCCGTCATGTTTAGCTAATTAGTAGGACCTCTTCATCTCGCTGGAAAGGAGGAATGACATAAAAAATTCAATTAAATGTACATAAAAAAGAAGCTTACAATGTTTCAATAATAAGCACAACCTGAAATTCCTATTTATGTTATTAAGACGAGATCGAAAGGAGTTAATTAATCCTATTAGTACGAATAATACAACAGGAAAAACCAACCAGCAATGGTACGCAAATTCTACTCCAAAATTGTTATTGCTCGACGTACTGTTTACAATATACTGCGTAGAACCTTCACAATTAACTGTATAGGAGACGATTCATAACGCTGTGTTTCATACTCAAAACTTGTGTATTGAAATCTAAAATTTGTTACGTTCTAATCTTTATGATAAAATATGTAGATTTTGGTAACGCATTTTATAAAGGATCGAAATTTGAGACGCCAAATTCCAAAGTGACGGGCTAATTTTGAAAGAAGAAGTTATTCTAATTTAAAACTTCGGTTATTCTCTGATATGAGCCATAAATAGGTAAGTTTATTTCTGACAAACATACACTGTTTTGCTTACATTTTTCAAAAAATATAACTTTAAGGGGGTCTTTTGGGCCTATTTGTGATTATGGGACCATGCCAAATTTCTTTCCAGCTTACAAAGTTATTTTTATATTTTTTCGTCTCATATTTCTTATATTTTAAGTTTGCCATGCAGATAAAAATTTCCTAAGCTACCTGAAGGAGAAGACTACTGAACATTTCCGTAGAGGTAAAAGACGTTTTGAACGACCACGGTAACATCCTCTCAAATTTTCAACCGTTGTGAAATATGTGCCAAATACTATGCCAGCCTCCAGATCTATGGCAACTGTCGGATACCTATTTGGCAAAAATCTATGTTTTCATTCAGTCATGTGATTATGGGACCATGAAATATCTGCATACATAGTTGGATACATAATATTATTTCTTGACCAATTATCGAATTGGAAGTCAATTCCAAACATTCTGCCATGTTAGAATCTTATAATGATTAAAATAAGTAGGCAAATAAGATGTATTTATAGTTCTTTTAATTAGAAGTTCTTTGCAATATGAGTAAAATGTTATTGTATATTCTCTTTGGAAAAATGTGATTTTATTCATTCTTCCCGAAATATCAAATATCAATCAAGAAGTTTTGCTTCAGCCATATAGATTCTTACCTTATTTTGTATAACTAAACGCTATAGCCAAAGAAGAAAAAGTTGATATATCCCAAAAGAACTGTAAGTACACAAAAGATAGTTTTAACACAACAGCATAACGATAATTACATTAAACGCACACAGAATACAAATAATGCTCTTCTACCCACAATCAAAAATTCGCAGTTACTTTTTATTTTGTATGAACACACTCAAAAAAAAAAATCACAAATCCACAAACATATTTTCGCACACTACAACAACAATTTCAAACGGTGCGGTCGGTGGTCGATGTACTCTCGCGGTGAACGCGTCGGTATAATTTCCACTCGCTGACAATGACTTAAAGTAAGTAAAGTTCTTCACCACGTACTCAGGTGATCTAATGACTAGGTAAGTGAGTTTAGTTGAGTGAGTGAGTGTTACTTTGTGTGAGTTTGTAGTCCATCGACTGTGTATATGTGGTATCTCTTCTAGTTTACTAAGTGGGGTATAGCAGCCATATTATTATAAAGTCGGAGAATGCAATACAGGTATGAGCAAGAAACCCACACTAGTAAACATTTGAAGAAAGGTATCATACAATACATTCACATATGTGTGGCGGTGTATGTGTGTGTGTGTTGGTTCTGAAATTTATTTAAAAAAGTTGAACAAATAGTTTTAAAACTACTTCTTCATTAAGAGCTTCAAACTCAAATAATATTTGCAATAATATGACTTACTATGAAAATGGTGAAGAAATTTCGGGCCTTACACTGCTTTTGAACGATACATTCAATACAAAAAAAAATCATTCAATGAGAAACAGTAAACGGAAGTTAGAAAATAGAGCGCAGAAAGATTGACTTCTTGCTGACTGTTATATAAAAACATGTATCCGCTCGGTAAAGTCTATGTTAGTTCACTCTAATTAGGCATCAAACTCGGAATGAGTAATAATAAGCTGAATTTTCTTATATAGCTTCATTTTGTCGTTGTAAAAGTTGTCTCAAAATTTTCATAAAATATCTGTAAATTACTCAAAGTCAAAAGTAAAAAAAAAAAAACAGTTTTTTCGCGATTATCTCGGTTTCCATTGCTCCAATGATTTCAACATCTATTGTATAGCATAAAATTTGCGACAAATTTTATTTTAAACATTTTTTCATATGTTCAACCGTTTCGAGATGGGGGCGGTGAGCGTCATAACTGAAACTGATTCACTCACTGACTTAGGTTTACAAATTCTAAATGACTTCTAAACATGGGGGTCGTTCATAAAATACGCTCGCACTCAAGGGGGGGGGGGGGGGGGTTCTGTTGAATGTGACAAGATGTGACAAGGAGGCAGGGGGTCTAAAACAATGTGACGTTCGCGGCTTATTAAAAAATTTAATTGGAGAATTTCTTTCAGCTACTTTATTTAAATTTTATTGAAAAATAAAATTAATATTTTTTAATATAAAAATTTGTGTACTTTTAATCAAAATTTGCTATTTTTAGGGGAAGGGGGCTCAGTTTTTGTGACGTAATATTTATAGGGGGATCACAGAAAGTGTGACGTACTTTATGAACGGCCCCATGCTAGAAAGATGCAGTTTTCGGCATTTGACGTGAAATTGGTTGAAACCCACAGGAAAACTTCAATTTTTTATTGCTACCCTCCAGAAATTCTTATCCTACCGTTATCTTTGTAAGCTTAAATTTACCAGGTTATATTCGATTTATAATAATTGATTATCCTGTTCTGTTAATACATGGTTTAATTATGACTGACGTAGCTGCTCCGTCCTTTTTTAAGGGAGAAAGTTTTAACGGTGTTCCAAGTTGCATTCATTTCTTTAAAGAAAATTCGTTGTTAAATATTTTACGAAGTTTCGAATTATACAGCAAATTTTAAACGTATGCTACTAATTTATTCCAGATGCAAATATCGCACTGTGAGAATTTAAATAAAAAGATTAAGTTTAACAAAATTATAAACTGGTAATCCATTGGACTTATCTATTATACAAAAAAAAAAAAAAATACTTTTCTTCTTATTCTTGTTATTACCATTATTACCTATAATGGTAATAAACCTTTATTTTCAAAAAATTTACAAATTTTTGACTGTTGGTATTCAACCACCTGTTCTAAACAAAATCTTTCTGTTTAATACGCAGCATAACAGGTGTTCTCATAATACATGACCAAAACTACTTATCTTTATTTTTTCAGTTTTCAATTATATTTAGTATTTTATACATGTATGTTATAGCTCTATCTCACTTGTATATATTGAATACAAGAAAGTTACTCAGTCATCCGAAAGAAGTAAACAACATCTTTTTACTTATGAAACGATGGAAAAGATGTTGGTGTAGAAGCTCCACAAAACCTCGATATGTAAACTTAAATCTCTCTGTAGAGAAGCTGTATATGGAACGTCTTTTCACAACGCGGAAAATTAAATTAGCTGAAAGTTATAGTTTTTGATGTGCTGAAAGTTTTTAAGCTACCGGACCAAAAAAAATTTTGGTAGGTGCCTAGTTGGGGTGCCTAGTCGGTACCTATAATAGTACTCGAACAAAATTCGGTCGTTGTCATATATTATTTATTTTTAGTATTCAGTTATGAAGACTTTTCAGTTCTCAAAAAACAATAGTTCGAAAGCTAGGTTAGGTTAGGTTATATTGGCTGTCCACGGAAAACATCCTCAGCCTATAGAGCCCATTTTGATTCAATAGATGTGTTTTACCACCTTTTCGGTGATAATTTCATTTATCAGCTCCTCAAATATTTTCAGAGGCTGAGTGCACCTCCTTCATGCATATACCTTGCACTACACCAACCCATCACAACAATTAATTAAATTAACTGAGCTGTTAAGGTTGACTAGTTGACAGTTATATTCATGAAAAAAAATTTTTTTTTCTTCCAAAATTTGTAAGGTATGTATAGTTGTACGGTTTTTTCGCTCTCAAGATATTAATTTATTTTAGGTCGGCGATCGCAAAATAATTAAAATACAACTATCTATGATCGCGCGGTGAATACTTGTCGATGAAGTAGATAACGGAAAGACAATTATGTAAACACTAGAAATTGAAAATTGGACTATTGAAATAATTTTTCTAAAGTCGGCTTTTTGATCGGGACCGAAATTCAGAAGAGGGAAACTGCAAACCACCAACACAAGCATAGCCGATTACTTCGTTCTTATCCATGCAATGTAAATTTATTAAATAAACCGCTTTGTTAATTCTAATTAAAAGAACTACCACTTTCGAGATTCGAATCATAACCACGTAATTTCAAACGTGCATCTTTTCGCGTAATACCATCCGCATATTTGGATGGACTGAAATCCAAAATTGATTGATTTTTACTGCAAATACACAAATGATTTGTATATGGAGGTAAAATACTCATTTTTACTCCACTATGGAACTTGACTAAAGTGTTTGGCTAGTTCGTTCGTAAGCGTTTGTTCGTGTATGTATATGGTGTGCTTGTGTGTGTTTATTTTGAATATTTTTTGAATGTCCGCATTTTAAAATATTCGTTTCTTCGCACACACAAACAAACTTTAAATATCATTGAAAAGAATGTCGTTTTATTTAGTAAAGTCATGAATCAAAAATTTGAATAAAAATACAAATTTATTAGGAATTTTATACCCTGTGTATATTTTATAATCATGTATGACCTGTTTGACTGAATTACGATTAGAAATATTCATTGCACAATAAGCATCAGACGTGGCTGCATTCAATCACCATGTAGAACAGGAAACCAAATTTAATCAAGCAAGTCTTATTCGATGTGTTTTTCCAAATTTTAGAAATTATAAACGAAAATAAAAATATTTTGTTTAATCCAATAGTCTCTCATTATAAATCGTAGAAAACTTCAGTCAACCATAATACATGGTTCTTCAACATTTCTTATATGTATAAAGAATTACAGATGCTTTTTGTCAAAAAGCAACATTCAGTGGTGGATTAAGCCATCGCGGACTTTGTAGCAAGTTCTATAAGGCACCTCCCTTGATTTGCTGTAGGTTAGGACTGAAACAAGTTGTGTTTAGGTCAGGACTGAAACAAGTGAGCGTGTTTTTTGAGTATTCGAAAATCTAACTAGAGTTTTGACCAAAAAACCAAAAATTTGCCTACTTTGTTCCACTTTTCTTCCATTTGTCTCACACGGGAACCGTTTGAGCAAATTCTTTTATACCCAAATAAAAAAAGCTAATTTTTTTAATAGATTTCTCAATCAGTTAGTCTAGAGTGCGCGAGGCCTGTAGCATTTGCTAGTAGCCTTTACTTTTAAAAATAAAATTTTGTATATCATAAAAATTATAATGTTTCACGAACATTTTGTCACTAAACACTTTAACAGTATGCAAGATATGAACATTTAAAATTCCTTATTAAACAAAGAGGAAGAAACCCACTAGTGACGTCTTACGTAGGTACACCATAGAGATTACATATAAAACTTTGTTTTGCTAAAAGGAGATGGGTAACTTTGAATGCAATCTTTGATTGCTTATAACTTCTTCGTTTTTAATCAATTTTATCCCCTATTGAGAGTAATTCGAATTTCGCTTAAAAGCAAATGTGGATATAAAATTTAAAAAAAAAATAATGTTCTTTATACACAAACATTTTATTTCGAATAAGTACAAAATTATTACAAAAATTGGTGGTCTATGCCAAAAAATATATATATATATATATATATATATTTTTTTTTTTTTTTTTTTTTAAATAGAGCGATACTCAATCTATAATACAAAAATATCGATTTATAACAAAGATAAAAAAAGGTAGACTTTATTTTTACGATTTTAAATACAGGTAAAATTAGGTGATTTTTTATGTCATATGTGTAATTACTTTTGACGTAAAAAAAATTGGCTCCAAACTCACAGACACGCTTTGAAAAAAAAATAATGGGTGGAGAATGGACTAACTATTTGCTTTTACCATATCTAAAATCTAAAGTATAGACAAGATTTTAAAGTTTTTTTTAGTCAAAGAAATTTTATGCTTAGACAATAATGATTACACTAATGGAGGATAACCCAAACGTTTTCAACAGAGTGCATCCGCAAAATTCGAGATTTTTCATTATACTATTCAGGTCAACCATAATCAGAAATCAAACGGAAAAAGAAACCAAATTTGCAAATTTATTACCATAAAAATTGACAATTGACTTGGTATTAGAGTTTTTTTTTATAAATTACATAAAGAACAAATACATTTTTTATGTAACATATTATTATTAATCTCTTTGAGGCCTATTTTTATTAAATTCTGCAGCTCTTGCTCATGTAGTTCTTTCATTTGGTTGGCTATCTATTATTTCATAGGTGAGCATTGAAAGTTGAAATGTTTTCATTATAATCTCAATTTTCATACCCATAGTGAGATTATTTTGATGGGCACCTTATCTTCAAACATTCTTTTATTATTGGCCAAGGAGTTTTCGTTATGTAGCCTCTTGTGTATTGACGAATTTGCCACATAGTAATAACCGCAACTGAAACAGGCCCCGTGCAAGGTCAGTCTTATGCCAATCTTTCAGTCAGTCAAAATACTGCCTATGAAGGGACTCTCAATCTGCCTCCGTACACCAAATTTCCGAACCTAATCATAAAAGGAAGCGTATAAATCGTGGGTGATGGTCGAAATATGTTTGAGAACTTATGATGTATACCAATTGACCGAAGAACTTGGATCAACTTAATACTAACATACTATAAGCGTTAGCGGTAGCGGCTGGAATGCAAAGCGTGAGATAACAGAAATTTCAAAAAACCGAGTACTTCTGTCTAAGCATAATGGTGGGAAGCACTTACGCGATGTGATAATGAAGAATATCTACGCAAAAGTAAATTTATCGCATGGTGTATTATTGATAAAAATAAAAATGACTTCTTCTGTTTTCGGAGATTTTTTATTTTGAAATCGATTAAAACTCAGTCAACCTTGAATTATTTAAATTAAATTTTACCTATATATTATTAATTTTAATTGAATTTAATACATAAATGCATATGTAGAGATAATAAGCTATTTACTCGACCACCCGGTATTTTTCTAATTACATTTTAAAACCAATTTATATCGTCGTAATAAATTATTTATTTTATCTCTGTTGATATTAAAATAAAAAAAATATTGTATATAACATCCAGACGCATTGTCGACTCAAATTTCAGAAATTTTAGGAAAACAATAGCGCGGTACGTACATTCGGTTAGGCGTTTACATAGTTTGCAGTTATAGTACACATCCTGAACATCAGAAATAGGAAATAAAGTCAAGACTACTTACTATTCGCGACTACAAGAAACTGTAGGTGGCACTGTAATGGCGATTAAACAGGGTATAAACAAACAAAAAATCATAGAATATATAATATATTCTATAACATTCACAACTTTAAATCGTCAATCAGTAGATACAAATTCCCTCTTTATGTCATTTAATTATATATTCAAAGATTATGTTTACTTCTTCGTGTTCATTTCATATTTAAATCAGTAAAGTGGCCAGCTCGGTATTTTGGAGTCGCGAATTCATAATTCCAATTGTACTTACTTAGAATGCAATCGTAATACAGGATTGGGTATAATAACAAATTGTTTTTTGATCGGAAAACACTAGAAGGGGAAAGGGTTTGCGGTTTGTTGCAATACATTCCTCAACTTAAAAAAAATTTGATAATTGAACAAGTTATTCTTTGAGGTACGGAAATACATTAAATTGCACACCCCTCTTTTTCTGATGTCAGTACTACTCAAAAAAACACACTTGGTTATTATGCGCCAGTCTGTATAATGACTGCTGTATCGGCTAGTAAATTCGCTGAGCGCTACACTGAGGTACACTAAATTCAAGCTTTTGCTTTTTAAAGATCCTATTGCGAAAGGGAAAGCCATAAATTACATAAACAATTACTTACAGAGTAATGAAACGAGCGAATATGAGTCTTCTGACGAATCGGAAAAAGGCGATAATAGAAATAATGAAAGTGACATATGGAGCTACCATTATACAATACTACACAATATTGACGCACAATAATATGAAGAAAATCAAGTGAAAACAAACAATTAACTGAGTTAATTGTTGAAATACCATGCATAGACAGTGTTGATTACTTTATCACATTACACATTCATACATGTCACACATACATAACTGATATTCCCATATAATACATACTATACAATTTACGCCTAATTTGCGCCCTCACGGGTAAACAGTGATGTTTACGAAAAAATGTTTCAAACAAAAGTTGGTTATTTTTTTTAAGGAATATTTTTTTACGTTTAAACTTTTGTTTTGTCTAACGGTTTACAAGATGGGTCCTACGGACCCAAGACCCGATTGATCTATGTTGCTCATTTACGAACTCGATCTTACTTTTTACGTTCTGAGTACGCTGTACAAATTTCAGCTTGATATCTTTTTTCGTTTTTGAGTTATCGTGTCCACAGACGGAGTGACGGACGGACGTACAACCGGAAATGGACTAATTAGGTAATTTTATGAACACCTATACCAAAATTTTGTTCATAGCATCAATATTTTTAAGCGTTACAAACTTGGGACTAAACTTAGTATACCTTGCATGTTACATATATGCATGGTATAAAAACGAAAGATCCAACAGAAACGGAATTTCATATCGTCTACTGTTACTCTATAAAGGGAAATGCTTTGGAAATGTGGGATGAAATGAAGGGGTTATTTCGCAGGCTTCATAATTTAATTATGATCTATTTGCCTATCGTAGCAACTTCGGTATCTATCGATATATCGTTCATAAATATCAATTTTTCTAACATCGATGTTTCACTTTCAACACATCGATGTTTTTTATGAACGATGTTGCCATCCCTAGTACGCCTTAGCAATACAATGAACAAATATAAAAAGTCGGATAGGAAAACAATTGTAGAGTTCTTCCAGAATTTAATCCTCAATTGAAAGTGTGGCAAATCTATTGAGTTTATAAAAAGACTTAATATCTTGATTTAGTTTGAGTGCATAAAATATATTTAGGTATTATTTTTTACAACTAATTGGTAATTTTTTTTGATTATATTGTTAATTCAGTTTTGATTTTCGAGACTGATTATTCAGGATAGATACCTACGCATATTTTAAAAAATACGTACCTACGTTTTTCTTCATAAATATCTCCGCAATGCAATAAAACTATAGAATGATATTAATTGTTTTATAATTACATTATTTCTCCTTCATATAATAAACGTATTTATAAAAAATTCATTATTACTATGAATTTTTTTTTTATTGAATGTAGCATGCTGATGTGTTTGATGAATAAATAAATATAGCGGGGCTGAATTTTTAAATAAGTATATACAAGCTAACTGAAGCCAAGCCCCGTTATTTCTGAATAAATAATAAATTAATATCTCTAAATATGTAGTCTGATATTACTTACTAACTTATAACTTGTAACATATTTTTATTCATATTCATATTCGAGTATGTGTGAATCATTTTTATATTATTAGTCCAAGATAAATAGATATTTCATACTTAAAATTTTGAAACAAGGCCTAATGGGTACGTAGTCAAAGTTTCTTGAAAAAGTAAATTTTTTTAAAATTTTCTGATATCAGATTGGATCTAGTTATTTAGTTACTTAATAATCAATTTAGAGCCAAAAAGGTACGAGTTAGAATAGCACTTATAATTAGAGAGTTGGTCCTCATCAAAAAACTAACATTTTTTGTCTTAAACATTTTTTAGCAAAAATAATGGATGAGCTGATTTTTTTATAACAAAGCTAAGAACACTCTCCATCAAATTAACAAAAAAATTCAAAATCGGTTCACCCGCTTAGGAGCTACGATGCCATAAACGAATCGATCAGTTCTGATTTTGTGGTATCGTAGCTCCTAAATGGATGAACTGATATTGATTTTTTTTTTAAGTAATCTGTTCGAGAGTGTTCGTCTATGCTTATACAGGGTTTTAGCAAGCGTTAAATAAATATATGGATATTAAGAAACTATAGCAATTTACAACAATATTGTTCAAATATATGAATGAACTGTCAAATTGGCCCTATTAAAACTTTGGTAAAATTAGGTGATTTTAAAATTTCCCTTCAATACTTTTGATGAGTGTATAATATACATATTAGAGTATTCAAAAGGTATTTTGGTTTAAATGGAGAAATTTGATATAACCTTGATTTTGAAGTTGGCCTTCAGAGTCATATTATAGTCAACTTAATTTCATAAACATTTCACACCGGATTCGATTCTTGGTGCGAGTGTATTTTTTTTCAATTGTTTTTAATTAATTTCATAACGCTTACAAAGTAAAGAAACATTTTAAAACATTTTTTTTTTTTGGAAAACCGTATAAATTCATTTTCAGAAATTCTTTCTAGCTGACCGTAAATACTATGATCCAAAATCGGAAACTATAACAACGTATTCTAGAAGGAAAATATCAATATGATTTCTTCATGAAACAACGTCGGCCAAAGTAAAAATAAAATAATAATTCAAGAATAAAAAACGATTTTTTTTTCTAATAAACAACTTATGCCAATTAATTAAGAAAACTTTATTCATAGACTCATTTATCGCAATGTTATTGGATTCGTTCTTGGACAAAAAAAATTAAATCAGTATAATGTAAATTATGTATTAAGTTATAATTATATATAACTTTCATGTACATTATTCTATAATTTTTAAATTTAATCCGTTAATTTTGTACAAAAATTTTTCATGAGTTGAATTTTAAATAATAGTGTTTAAACTTTTATGGATTTATAAGCTAAACAAAATAATAAAAAAATACTGTGAAAATAATTAAATAAAGAAAAAGTTTTTGTTTTTATTTGTGGTAAAATAAAATTTTAAATAAATAAATATAATAAAAAATAAATTTAACAATTTTCTGTTTTTACAATAGATATTTTTATTGTCAAAAAGGTGAAATCAAATGACTTTGATTATAAAAAATATTATTTTATGACAAAAAAAAAAAAAGAGTAGAAAAACAATTATCTGATTACTTCCATGGTTAAGAAATTACTTTTAACCTTTAATTACCTGAATGGTATGATTAAGATTTTAAACTGTCTTAACTCAAAACTTTAAAGTGCAATATTTTAGTAGAATATGTATGTTAAACTTTAATGATTTTCGAATTAAGATAGAAGGAAATAACTTAACGAATATTGGATTTAGCCTTGTAGCCTTGTTTTCTCACAATGCAGATCAATTACAAAAAATTCTTAACCAGCTGCAAATTCATTGTGACAAAGTGGGCCTGAAAACAACGTATTCATTTAATAGTTTGAAAACCAAGGAATTATTGTGTTATATCAAACGAGAACACGACTAAATCTTCTATTTTACTCAAGAGAGAGTGGAAATTGAACGCGTTAATACTTTCAAATATCTGGGGCAAATAATATCGTTTGAGAATAGGGGCAATGTCGCAGTGCAGCAAAAAATACTTAATTGGATGGAAGCGGTACTGGACGCTCAAATATATTTTCAAAAGTTAAGTACACGTAGCTCTAAAAGCAAAAGTATTCAACGTATGTATTCTTCCCATCCTAACATACGGAACCCAAACATTGGCTCTGAGTCAAATCGACTACATGAAATTAAGACCATGCCAAAGAAGCATAGAACGCAGCATAAAAAATGCAAAAAAAATGCTCTGACATTCTAATCAAATGTGCAGAACACGTGGTGAGACCCAGAGATAATCGTATAGTTCTAAAAGAACAAGAGGTCGCCCCTTCGTGGAGAGATGAACTGGTAAAGTTAGCAGGTGGTCACTGGAGGAGAAGAGCGTGCAACAGGCAAGAATGGTTGTCATTAGAGGAGGCCTTTGCCCAATATTTGGGACAATACTAGTCCATTTATGTTATTTTATATATGTTAAGGTAATAGGGATTATTTATAATAAAATATTGGAATTGGAGTGACAGAGGATTGGAATCCTAAATAGCAAATAACAAACTCAAACTGGTAGGTGTAACTGGGAACTGATTGAACTTCTTTCAGCTTGAAAAAACTAACATTCAATTTCAATCTACCTTACCTTAATACCTTAAAATGATGAATTTTAAATAATAATTTTTAAATAAACTCTTTTATCATCGGATAAGTGATCAAAAATGAATTCTATGTTTAGAATTGATAATAATCATTTACTCGAAGAAATGTCAGTGAATAATTTCGTTATCTTTTCCAATATTAAGATCTTGAACGTACTTTAATTAAAGCAGGTCCTGGTGGATATGAGCTTAAAGGCCCAACCAATACTAAATGACTAGTATCTTTATTTTACTGATATCTACTGAATTCTAAACATTGTGCTTATAAATATAAAACTTATTGCAGAAAACACGATTAGATGAAAATTTAACAAAATTTCAGTTAGTTTCTATCTGAAATAACTCTATAATATCCATTAATTTTCAATAATAATTTTAAGAATATTTTTCGTTAAAAATTTATAGAATTAATTTTAGAAAAAACTTTATAGTTAAATATATGTGATGTTTTATAGAAAAATTCTTTAAAAATAAAATAAAATTTATCAAAAATAAAAATTTCTACTTATAAATAAAAACAAAAAATATTATTACCTACCAACTAAGATTTTGTAATAATTTTTTTGTAATATTAAAAAATAATTATTCACGCTTGATTTCATTTCTTGTTTAAACTTATTTTCAGTTAATTATGTATTTAAGGATTCAGTATCATAGAACATAAATACAAAACGACTTAAGGTACATATATATTTTCCAGAAATACGAAAAGTGGAAATTATTGTGGAAGCGCTCATTATCACTTAATTAATCTGGGCTTAATCTTGTATAAATTAAACTTGTTTTAATTATAATAATTAAATTACAGTTGTCTCAAAAATTGAAAGGGACAAGCAAACATATTGTTTGTCACTGTGTGATTTATAAAATGGACAAAATACAAATACAGGGTGATTTGTAATAAATGTCCCTTGCTATAGGGGTTTATTCTTGACACAAAACATTAAAAAAAAGTTCATATAAACATTGACCCGAAGTGATATTTTCGCAACTACAACCGTTACAAATTTCGCGCACTATTTCGGATTTGTGCAGAATCTGCTGGGTTCACAACAAAATGTTTCAAACAAAGGATGTTGATATTTAAAAAAAAAATATTTTTGTGCTGTAAAATTTTCTATAACTCAAATGGTTTTTGAATAATTTGCTCCTTCTTTAAGAGTACTGTCGGAGATAGAGCAAAACTTTTCGAAAACTGTTAGAGATGGTCATATAATGTATGCAATTTTTAAATGGCCTAAAGACCGATGATTTTGGCAATGATTTCTTGGAGCATAATCTAATTATTTGAATTGAATAAAATGTACTGAATCCTATTTATAAACAAAATTGCATTCCTCCTGCCTTGATCGATGTTATTCGCTGCTGTTACGAAATCAATTTTTTTCAGTCAAAAAAAGAATGTCATTCCAAACAAAGATTCTGATTATAACTTTAAAAAAAAAATCGAATAGAAGAAATTTATTATTCAAAAATTATAAAGATCTTTTACTTTTTTGTGTGTTTTATTTTCAAATAAAATGAAATGCTTTCTAATTAAAATACAATTGAAAGTACTTATTATAATAGTTAATATTTTATATTCCTTATTTATGAGATATAAATCTTTCAGGGTCACTTCAATATTTAATTATTTTGTTAAATATTTTTACAAATATACACATTCTATCAAGAACATTTATTTTAGAAAAAATAGAACCGACTACTTCAGAAGAAGAAATACTATTAGTGGGATAAGCGTATTAATTGGTTGGACAGTTTTAAATAGCCTCACGGGAGATGAAATAAAATGTTGATTTTAGGTAAAATAAGAATAATCTGAGATTTTTTCAAAAGCGTGAAGGACAACAGTGATTTTCTGCAAAAAAAGTATAAATTGGCTCTTAGGTACTACTTTCATATAAGGATGAATTCTTGTTGACTTTTAACCGGAAGAAGGTTAAAAGGTTGCAATTCTATGGAGCAATATGACTTTTTAGGGGACCCGACTCAAAATGTTCGTATGAGTGTGTAGAATTTTGATGAAAATTTGATATTGACGATTATTGTGTTATTTCGATCAAATCCTTCATTTTAAACTTGTTGTATATCATATTTTAGATGATTTTACACAATTTTAGTCTCTTGACTCTTCCCCTCAGTTCACCGTTTTTTGAGATATAAGCGTTATAAAAAAAAATTCAAACTAAAATTTGTTCATCAATAAAATTGACGATTATCGTATGATTGTGATCAAATATTTGATTTAAAAAGAAGTGAAATTTATAGTATAGTTTCAGGTAAGAAATTGATAACGTAAGTTAATAAGTTTACTTAATTAAAAGGTAAGTTAATTATACGATTTGTAATTTAAACAATTAATTTGGGGGAAAAAATTTTTAGCGACATATACAGTCAATTACATATTTTTTTAAATATTTATTCATATATGTCCCTCTATTAATTCAGTCACGAACCAAACGCGGACCAAACGGTTTCTTTAGGTCGACGGCCTACCTTTTATAATAATTTTACTACGTACGCATTACGTATGTTTGTATATACAGCATGCCTCGAATTTAATATAATATTCGTAGAAAATAACACAAATTTGATTTAAGTACAATTTTAACTTCTGTTCACGTTTTGGCAAATAAAGATAGGTAAGTAAAAGTTATTGTAATCGAGACAAGGAAAATAGTTGAACCCCCTTCAAATTTTCTTGTCTTACGTTTCCGACTACGAACCTAAATTATGAAAAAGTAAAATAAAAATTCCAGGACTTTACTCTGAAACTATTTGCGACTCCAAAATATTGAGCTGACCCCTATACTGGTTTAAATATTAAATGGAGAAGAGGTTAGCATTATCTTTGAACATATAATTAAATTACATAGAAAGGGAATTTCTACTTATTGACTTACGAATTAGAGCTTTGAATTATATAAAATAAATTATATGTTCTGTGGTTTTTTTGTTTGTTTATACCACGGAGATAGAAAATTACTTTCATAATTAACTCCTAATAGGTATATAATTTTGGATGTTTCATAAATATGAGTATTTGAGACTTGAAAAAACAGCTTGACATCAGTTTTCGTAATAAAACAATACCTCTCTACTCCAAAATACGAACATCTTTACACGAAACAAGTTTTTTTGTTAAAATTTATGATAAACTTTTTAGTTATGAGATATTTCAAAATACATGTTGATTTAAAATATGAAGGTTTTTGAAAATTTAATAGGCCTAGACCTTTGTCATTCTGAGCAAAATTTTGTACCCCCAATTCAGTACTGTTATAGTAAAATTAGATATCCGGTATTTAGACCGTAAGAATCAGAGGCTTACACAGGGCATACGCCGTATATCACTTTATACCTTCCATTATAGCACTGCTTCAAGCACCGAAAGAACTCAAATTTTTTATTGAGAAAAGAAGTTATTTAAAATTGGCTTATTTTTTCATATATTGTAGTATCATCTTCTTTATGTTTATGTTTTCCTTCTTTTTTTAATTAATATTATAATTAACTGTTGTATGTCTGTCTGTATATGTGTTTGTTCGAGCATCGTATTAAAACTACTAGACCGATTTTGATGAAATTGAATTGGCTTGGAGGTTTGTGGATTTATTTAAAAAATGGAATGCATTATAATATATCGTTAGTATCACGAGAATTTTTACTTATTATAAGCCATACGATACTTAAATATTCTAAGTAAGAGCAAGCGTTATGTGATAGCTCAAGCAAAACTGGATTTAGAAATTTGCCGCCCCTAGGCAGTTGCCAAAACGTCTACAATGGTGGAATAAGTTTGATACGAAAAATTTGTCAATCAATAAAATTCACCTTTTTGAGAGCAAATATTTTATTGTATTACGGGCCATTTATCAACTATATAAGGGTCTCGCGGGGAGGGTGGTTAAAAAATCTCTACATGCCCTTATCTGAAGGGGGAGTGGAGTTAAGCCCATTATTACGTAATATTTTGTAACTCGAAATTTAATACTAGAAATCTAGTTCCATTTCGAATGTTGAATGGTTTTCTTCATTCTATAATGTACACTTCGATTTACATCTAAGCTTACAAAACTGAGAAACGAGATACACTGTAGGAGAAAATAAGATGATTTTCGACATAGAAACTTATTGTATATTCGATATTAAGCCAATATCGAGACTTATATAAAGCCATTCTTTTCCCGATTCAGGCATTTTCCATTCATAATGTTGGTACGCGTGCCAACGAAATAGGCCAGAAATTCTATTTCTACGAATAAAAAAAACTTCAAAGTTTCCGCCAAAATTTCCTGCCCTTCAGTTCTTGCCTCACTAGGCATGTGCCAACCCCACTTAAAAATTAGCAAATTCGTGAGAGTTTTTTACATTTGTTTAATGAAAAATGAAATATTGATGTTTGTTAATACTACGTTCAAAAAATAAAGCAGGAAACGGATAAAAAATGCTAAGAGTACTGAAAAAAATTATTAACCAAATTATAATTTAAAATTACTGGACATTCAAATTTTTTAGTATAGAGCTATTTTATTGGTGATGTCGATGTACAAAAAATTAGCGAATTTTTCTAAATCTATTAGACTAAGGAAGGTAAATATGTTTTATTTTGTATGGGATTGACAACTCCAAACATTTTTCTATAAATTTTCTTTATTCACAAATTACATTAACAATATTACATTGTTTTTTAACATATTTTAAATTCGCAAAAGGTCGGGTATTCGAACCCAAACGGGCATATAAAATTTTGATTTTGTTTAAGCGTATCGCTTGAAATTTATCAAATGCAGGTTCTTGTATAACACGTTCGCCATCTGATGACGTTGCAGAAATTTCCAATGGAATACGACGTCCGTTCACAAAACCTACTTTGTTACAAATATTTTCGATTTCAATTTGTGTAATATTTGATTTTGGGAAACATTTGACATGCCATAAACCTGATGATCGAATATAAACTTCACCGCTGGCTAATCTATTCGAAAAATTAAATGGATTTGAGTATTGCGGGGCAAAAATTGTTAATATAAAAGATATTTAATGCGTTAAAACAAAATTTGAGGGGTATAAGAACGGTTTAATATTTTTTATAATTTTGATTTTCGATCGAAAATTGCTAGGGAAGGAGATTTGAAATCCTTTCTTACTCTTTTAACAGTTGAAATTTTGAATTAAGCTTCACATATCAGATAAATGTAAAGAAAATCTGCTTTTAGAAGAGAGCAGGATATTTTGATGTTTTTAGCAAAGCCTCAAACCAAATAATAATAATTAAATTTTCATACTAACGGATCATGTTCTTTGTTATGCTTCAAGGCGAGGCAATATTTTTCGTCTTCACCATTGGTACAATCACGTTCACCATCACAAACAAATTCTTGGAGAATACATTTTGAATCATCACATTTAAATGATTTTGGTGTACACATACAATTTTTTTCATCAGATTTATCTAAACAATTCCGTATTCCATCACAAATTAAGTGTGGTAATGTTTGATTTAAGTAATCGCTGCAAGCACAAGTTTCGGTTTCATCGCTACGATCCAAACAATCAGAAATGCCATCGCAAAATTTAGACTTATGTACACATTGTCCATTTTTACATTTGTATTCATCTGGGGTACAATCTATAAAAATTGTATAGTATTACATACGTTTCAAAAATGTTTAGTAATAGATACAAACCACAAGTTTGTTTTTCACAGAAGAGATGGCGTGATTCACATCGTTCGATTGTTTCATCATATCCACCACGGCAGTCTGTTGTACTATCACATATTTGATTAGTTTCAACACATTGGCCTAGGGGGCAACGTAAGCCAGTGCATGATGGTGAATCGCTAATAGTTAATTTTGTTCCTAAAATAAAAAGAATTTTATGCAAAATTTGATTATAACTTTAGCCTCATCTCTAACCAACTACAAAATTTTTACAAATTAAAAGTTATTAGAAGTAGTTTCGGAGGACTTTAAACCTTGAAACGTGTACCGAGTTATCGGTATTCAAATAGTTTAAAAAAAAATTGTTATTCAAAGAAATTTTAAATGTGTTCAAAATTTGTTTTACTTTACAAATACTTACGTAATTGTTGTACTATCAAATTCATTGATGAAATAATGCTAGTTAAACTTTTTGTAAATATAAACGAGCAAGGACCATTTGGCTCATGATATATTGCTGATGGATACCAGCCAGAAATTTGTGAAAAACAAACAACCGTTCCACTCCATGGATATGTGTAATTCTAAAAACAAAATGAAATACTTTTGGTTACCAAAACTGTTTGGTTTACTAAATCAGAAATGTTTACTATTCACTGCAGTTTTTCGACGTTTTCCTAGAACTCAGCATCTCCAAACATAGTAAAAACCAAAAAAAAAAAATTACTTACTGAACAGTCATTAGGCTTTTGAATTTGCTTAAAACAACGTTGATTTGCCGCACAATTTTGGGAAATGGGTTTTAAAAATATTGGTTTTAACATATTAAAATATTTATCAATACCAACAGTCACGCAAATATCCTTGGATAACGATTCACTAACTCTAAAACAATAATCCAAAAATCTTAGCACTTACAATTCTAAAAAAGATGTATTTGAGCACTTACTTTGTATTTATTGGTAAAGGCTTTACAAATCGTGAGTAAT
Source organism: Chrysoperla carnea (assembly GCF_905475395.1). Taxonomy (NCBI): domain Eukaryota; kingdom Metazoa; phylum Arthropoda; class Insecta; order Neuroptera; family Chrysopidae; genus Chrysoperla; species Chrysoperla carnea. The sequence goes on along the minus strand of NC_058337.1, from coordinate 55,191,404 downwards.
TCGTTGGTGTTTCTAAATGCATTAAGGAAATATTTGCAAAATTGGAGATATAATTCACTCGACGAATTTGCTCATAAGGATTTTCAATATCCAAATATCCCTTTCCAGTTCCAAAAACGATAATTATATAATTATTCTCCAATCTGAAAATTATTTTATATTATTTTTTAAAATATAAAATATATAATTTACGATTCTCTCTGTTTAAAATTTCTCGTCAAAAATCTTAAAATTTTTTTATTTTCTTGTACTATTTGAAGTTTAATTTCAAAAGAATGCATCATATTATAAAATTTCACACAAAATTAGCAAAAAGAGAGACATAAGTAGAAAAAATGTATAGGTACAGTGGAATCTCGATAACTCGAACGTCGAGGGAGATGCAAAAAATTTCGAGTTAATGAATTTTCGACTTAACAGTAGTTCGAGATACAGAGGATTTAATTGCTAGAATTTCGACTTAGAAAAGCGCGATTATATTTTATCAACTACGCCGTCATTATATTTTGCTAACTACGATTTACGGAGTCTTCTTTTTTTAGATTCGAGTTACAGAGTATAAATATGTACTATATCAATACCTCGCAGGGAAATAACATTTTGTTCGAGTTATATACAAAGTCTACAGGGCCGGATTAATCCTCAACGGGGCCCTAGGCAACCATCAACTTGGGGGCCCTTTTTCACGTCCGTTCCCTTCTTTTTTCGATTAAAAATACAAACTTAATCTGACTCAATGCAAAGTATACCTAACATATCGAATCGCTCTTGTCGCATTGTAGCTCTTTCAGCAGCTTCGATTTTTTTTTTTAATTGCGAGAAGCATCGTTCGGCAGAACAATGTGTGATCATTAATGTTGATCATTAAAAAAATCCGAAGAGCTATTTCTGTGTTAGGAAATACATCGGCTAATTGATCTTCCATTAGAATCTTATACAAATGACTATAAGTTTTGTCAAAGTAGTCGGAAATGTCCTTTTTAGGAACTTTGTCTAGTTCGTCGGTCGTCGCCTTTTGAATGCGGCCAATTGAGTTTTATTTATTTGAGTAAAATTTATTTTCAGTTCTGATTATATTTCCTTTCACTCTCTAGAATTTTATGTTTGTAAGAAAATTTTAGAAGGCTTTTTCATTTTTTGGGGGCCCCCTAAAATTGGGGGCCCCAGGCAACTGCCTATTCTGCCTACTTGTTAATCCGGCCCTGAAAGTCTAAGTAATTTGAGATGCCACATATATTTAGGGGTTCAGCGGAGAGAAATGGCATTTTTTTCGACTTTCTGAGGATTACGACTTAATGAGTTATAGAGATTCCACTGTATGACAAAAAAGTTTGTAATACAGCAAAAATGTATACATATACATATATTTTTGAATAATTTTGTTCGCTATTATCTGTTTTCATTTGTTCAAATTTAATCGTTACGATAAAAAATGGTTGCTGTTGGACTTACGTTATTTCATCAATACAAAATTGTGATGATAATATCCAATTTACGTTAATTAACGTTCCTGTACATTTAGCTACACCATCTACATAAATTATTCCATTCCATGGCCAAAAATAATCATTGTTTTCTTCATAGCTTCTTAACGAACGATTGTTTGATCCCAAATACAAATCAGATAATTTGGTAAAAATTCCAATATGACAACGTACAAATAATGCTTTACAATTTTTCGATGTATGATCCAGAGGCATGTTGATGTTTGAATCAGAAACTTTAGTTCCATTTGAATAAATCAATTCTATCGGAGTATAATGTATGTCACGGATAAAATGATCATAAAACGATGTATGACCCAAATTATTGCAAACATCGATTGCTAAAGCGGTTGCATTTTTATTTTCCAAATTATAATTGCAATATGGCTGCCATGTCGAATTAATTAATGTTGTAATGTATCCAGATTTTTCCAATTTTGGTTTTCCGTCAATATGAATGTAAATATTTTTGGCGTTAGTAAGTAAAACTAGAAAACACCAAAAGTTGTTTGAATTTGTGAATAATTCAAATTTTTGAGTTCTCAATTACCAGGAACTATGGAATTTCTTAAGATACTGGCTAGTGTTTGGCAATGCTATCTTTATTTGGGGCGGAATAGATTATATGAAAATATTTAGCAAAAATTGAGTTTGCAGATCATATTATTTTTAACTATAGGCATTAAAACTTAATCACATGCTTCCAAGTGATCAAGTTTTTATGGCTGGATCTTATAATAATCAAATCCAGTGTAACAAAACTCAAAATAAGTTGCTGAGTATTTTCTCCAATCTTAATTAAATCCTTAAAGATACTTACCGCAATCTTTTTCATCTTCATTAAACTGGCAGTCAGATTTTCCATCACATCGTAAAGTCATTTTGATGCATTGTAAGCTTTTTTCACAGAAAAAGTAATTAATTGGACAAGAATCTGAAATTGGCACAAAATTTATAAGATTCTAATAATAGTAATAGCTATGAGAGAACATGTCCTGTCATTGTTGTAGAAGTAGCAGTTCTTTGGATGGTGTCTGATAAAAAAATAACGACAGTTCTAGCTTACATATATGAACTAGGCTAACTCAGCTAGAAATACACAAAAAAAGTTATTTTTGAAAATGGAATTAAACATGATTAATCAATTATAGGATGGAGGACAAATTATTAAACTCATAAATTCGATTTTTAAAGATCTATTTAACGATACTCTATGGCTTTTACTGGAAGTGTAAAATAATCTGAAAATTTTGATTTGGTATTCCTTGTGAGAATTTTCATTTTGTCATATTTTCAATAATTCGAAGGCACTAAAACTAAAATGTTTTATATTTCCAGCTGAACTAAAATGCGTATATTGTCGAGGCAAGTGGACTTTGGCGACAAATTTTATATAAAATGATATCATTCAATTTCAAATTATCCACTTAATTTAAGAAAAATATTTGAGCTTACAGCAATTAGATTCGTCCGTTCCATCTGCACAATCGAAATTCCCATCACAAATAGCTTCGGAATGAGATTTTTGGAGAAAATCTTTACAGGTACATTCTTTTTCGTCGGTTGCATCTTCACAATCAATGTGTTTATCACATTTTTTATCAATTGGTACATTTTGTAGTATTCTAAACAAATTCCAGGTGTATTGTACATATTTTAACTTATTATTCAAATTTCGAGATGAGATATAATTAAGTTGTAGAAACCTTACCTTTTGCATTGGAAGTATGATTTTTTAATAAGATTAACAGGAATTGGAATTGTAATATCTTCCTCATTTTCAAATAATATTTGGCTAGCTGAATCTGGGGTAGGAACAATTTCGGATGCGTTTTCTGGTTTTGAAGTTGATATTTGTACCGTTAAACTGTCTTCAAAAACTATTGATGTTTCTCTTACAGGTTCATTTGTTGAAGTTATTACAGTTGCGCTTAGATTTTCGTCCAATTGACTTGTTGTGGAAATAATGTTAGCCTGACTCACCATGAAAGTGTCATCAACATAATCTTCAACAATATCACTGGGATTACTTTTCATTTTATTTTCCTTGATAGCAGGCTCTGGTGATTTTAATAAATTTTCATCCGGTTTTTTGGAATATTTTGCCATTAATAAAGACTCCCATGTTTGACGTGAAATTTTGGACAATTGTTTTTTATCTTGACAGTTTAATTCATCCTCAACGGTTAGACAATCTACAACACCGTCACACCTTTTTCTACGCGATAAACATTTTCCACTGTTATTTTCTCCAGTTGGAATGCATGACATGCCTGGGCAATGCGATAAAGGTTTACGTTGCGGGAAACTAGTTTCTACTAAAAAGTACAAAATAATTATTTTATGAAATTTGCTTGAAAAACTTATTCCTTACATATATTTAGGTGAATCCATTCAATAAACATGGCAACTCGTGTATAAACTCCTGGTTCATCTGGGCGGGCACAACCTTCTCCGTGACTGACTACACCAGCTACGAACCATTGATTTTTAGTGATTGGATTTAGACATAGCAATGGTCCTCCACTATCACCCTGGCATGCATCACGGCCCCCTTCTTCAAATCCAGCACAAATCTCAGCACCTTCTCGATCTAATCGATGTTTGCATGTTGCCAATATTGGAACTTCCACTTCTCGCATATGGTCGGCTAAAAAATTTGTAATGATTTATAATTTTTTTTAAAATTTTAATATTGAATTTTCTAATGTTGCCAATCGAAAAGTGAAAATATTTAAAAAAAATATATAGTTTACTAATACTTACGGTCTGGTCCGTGTTCAAAAGTGGCACCCCAACCAACTGCTGTGCACGCAGTCCCTGGAGAAGGTCCCCAACTCCAATTAGCTCCAGCTGATTTAATATTTGGCAGACAAATATTTCTGATCCAGCGATTAAAAGCCAGTGGTGAATGTAAACGTAACAATGCTAAATCATTTTTCATGCTGGATCGGTCATAGCTTTGATGAACAATTACATACTCCACGGAACGTATCTGCTCCATGGGAGAGAATGAGAATCGACGAAGCATTCCAGCTTGAACTTCATAATAATGCTGCCAAAATTTATCGACACAATGTGCTGCAGTCATAATCCAATTTTCATTGACGATAACACCTCCGCAGTGAAATACTCCATCACGATATAAGGCAATTACCCAGGGCCAAGCGGCTGGTTTACTTGCATGCCCACCAACAACACGTTCATCTTGGCGTTTTAATCGGAATAGATTTTCTTCCTGACTTAATTGTAAAATATCATTTTCGTCATCATTTCGTAAAGTTGCCATAGAAATTCGAGTACCACATTCAATTTTTGGACATTCCACATATGTTAAGCCCTGGCATAATTTAACCAGACTAGCATCTCCTGAGGGTAGAATGCCTTCGATAAAGTTTCCAGTATATGGACTAGTGATTGGGATTGTTTGTATAGTTGGAGGAGCTAAATGCCCTCCAACTTCACTTAAACATACTTCATTTGCCCATTTGTCATCACTATTACAAACAGGATACCAAACTCCACGGTAATTATGATGTAAAATGCCTTGAGATAAAGAAACAAGGTGTGCCTAAAAAAGAATTAAGATTATAGACTTTGCTAAAAGTTTCACGGTCAAAAACTCACTTGATGTTGAAAAATAGATTCTGCCAATAAAGAACAATCCATTTCATCCTTTCCGTTTGTGACACATTGTTGAATTCCATCGCAACGTTTTTCAAGCGGAACACACGTGACTTCATCATGATGTCTATTCCAATCGTCGCAACTAAATTCATTTTGTGGGCATCCTTAAAAAAAATTTGGCTTTTGATAATGTACAAGATTATTTATAATAACTGTACATATAAAGTCTGGCTATAACCATATATGTTACTATTATCTTCTAGTAGGAGTATATAATGAATATGAATTTTCTTTCATTTTTTTTTAAATCTATATGTAAAGTTTCTGTTTTGCCATATTTGAGAACCGCCAGACTTTATATATAGGGTTATTCACATTATTCGATAAGAATACAATGTACAGAATATTCCATTTAAAAAAATACAACTTTGACACTTTTCGTGTTTTTCCTGTATATTATGAAAATATTCTAGCTGTAAATGTACAACCAATAAACCTCCATATAGTCTTAATATTTCTTGTCAAATAACATGAATAACCCTGCAGTATAAATCAAAATATACCAAAACATCCTAATTCGTCTTCGCCATTTGGGCAGTCAAAAAATCCATCACATAGCCGAGACTTGTCTACGCGGTGTTTGCAGCTGCAGCTTAGCTCATCAGATAAATCCGGACAATCAATGTTACTGTCACACCATTGGGTCTTTGCTATGCATTTGGACCCGTCACGACAGGCTATTTCTTTTTCACTACTACATTCTAGTAATACATCATTATTTGTGAATTCGTTTATCCTAGAAATTAAAACAAATATTAGGGAAAATAGTGAAATAGAATTTCATAGTATTTACAAAAACTTACGAATCCCCGATAATACTGTCATCTAAGTCATTCCTAAAGTTACTTTGAGATGTTCTAGATTGTGATTGTGATTTTCGGAAAACGTTTTGATTCGGATATATTGGCGGATAGTTAACCATATGACATATTTGGGGCATTAAATAATTGTTGTTATTTTGACTAGTAAATGAGGAATCTTTACCAGAATTTCCATAATAACCATAGTTTGGGTACATACTTGGATAACCCATAGGATAATAATAGTTAGTATATGGGCTATAACCAGATGTTGGAAATCCAGGTGTTACAAGCCTTGGAGAAAAGTCAAGACGTGATTGATTTGGATCTTGTTGTGGGAATGTTATTCCTCCAGGAAATTGCTGTGGGTTTGGAAAACATATTACGTTTCCAGCTGTGACACCGCCATTGGGCATATTAAATTTTAATTCTTGATTGGTTTTCACAGATTCAGAGGTTGCAAATTGTTGCCTTGGACTTAAATTATCATCGTTATTTCTAAATGAACTTGGATTATTCCTGAACCGTTCATTGTCTCCAGATTCTCTCGTGCTTTTGAGTAAGTCGACCGTTAGATCAATTGGTGATGTATTTTCAAATCTTTCGGAAGTTACATTCAGAACACGATTTGCAGATTTTGCATCGCTAGAAAGTGTTTCAAATTGAAAAGGAGTAGTTATATCCAAAAGTTCTAGTGTGGAGGTATTTCCATTCAAATCTTTTTTTAATATCAAATTTTCAGAAGTGTTTTGAATATTTTCAGTCGAAAAATCTAATACTTTCGGCTCCATTCTTTCAGTAGATAAAAAGCTTGAATTTATTTCTTCTAAACTGGCAGTCGTTTGTGTGGAAGAATCGTGAATGAATAATGTTTTTGGAATAGGTATTTCAATTTTATCGGTTGTTACCAATATTTCAGGTACATTTGTGGTAACATCAAAGGACTCTTCAGTTGAAATTTCTGGGATATCATCAATATTACTTTTGATTGTATTAACAGGTTCAATTTTGGATGATTGAGTAGGTTCCATTATTTTGGTTGATAATTCGGAAAATACATCATGCCCTTTCTCGGGAGTTTTTGTAATTATTGTTGTCTGACTTGTGGCAGTAGCTGGTTTATTGTTGAAATTTTGTATCTCTTTTTCAGTTGAAAATTCAGTATTTTCAGTTGTGATAACGAAATTCAGTGATGTAGTCTTAGGAAAATTTTGAATATTTTCATTTAAAGTCGTTGGTATAGCAGCATTATTCAAAGTTGAAGTAAAAACATTTTCTGTTGTATCAACGAAATTATTAGTTGGTGTAGCCGAGGAGAAATTTTGAAGGCTTTCACTGAAAGTTGTTGACACTTCAATATTTTTGTCTGTTGAAATAAATTGATTAATTTCTGGCATTGTGTTTGAATCAGAAACTACATCAACCATTGTCGAGGTTTCAATACCATTCATTGTAGGAATTTTCATTGTTGTTGAGATTTCTGTATTTGTATCGGTAGAAAGCGAAGAATCAATTTCGAGCGTTGTACTAAAATTGTCATTATTTTGCGTGTCTTTTTCTGAACTGGATTCGATTCCTGGCATTGTTACTTTTTCAACATCATGCTCTGTAGAAAGTTCTGGTGTTGAATCCATTGAAATATCCATTTTTTGTGTTGAGTTAAAAAACCAGGAACTGTTGCTTACTATTTTCGATGTAGATATTTTGGTATGTATTTCAATTTTTATGGTTGTTAATGGCCCAACTGAATTGTCTTCATAATTTTTGATAGTTGTTGGTGGTTTTGAAGTGAACTCGGTGTTTACATTTCCATTAGTTGGTAATTTTTCTTTGCTCTCATTGGATATCTCTGAACTGATTTCATTTGATTGTACATCCTTGCCGGGAGTCGTACTTGTAGTTATGGATTTTTCTGTACTCTCCATGGATTCAGATGATGATTCTTTATTAAGTTTCTTGGTAAATACTTCTGGTGTTGAACTATTAATTATAGACAATTCTGAAGCAATTTCATTTGAGTGCATATTTTTGGTAGGAAGTTCGATACCAAGTTGAGTAAATGAATCCTGTACTGAATTTATATTAGTGGAATTGTTTTCTATTAATTCATTATTATCCAAAAAGTTGATTTTAGAACCTAATTTGTCATTTACACAGCTTGTATTAACTCCCAAATGCTGGTGAATTTCGTATACCTGTTTTTCTATTGGCCCCAACCTTTCATTAATTTTTTCCAAAACATGTAAGTGTTTATCGTTTTCACAATTCTTTGAGTGATTTTTCGAATCACGTTTGAAACGAATTATTGTATTTAATGATGGATGTCGAATATTTTCTTCAATGTCTACAGAAAGTGTTTCTTTTCCATTCTTATTTATATCAAAATGTTCATTGAAATCTGGAGCTACTCGAGTCCACGTATTTTCAGTAACTTCTAAAACAAAAATATTTAAGTGAGATTGATACTGGATCTCTTCCCCTATGGATAATTTTCACAAAAACTAAGAAGAAGAAAACTTCTGCATTTTTTATTAGAACTCGAGAAATAAATATAATCTTTTTTTAATATGTTTTGAAACATCAACGTGAATTAAATATAACTATATAACTTAACAATAATAAAAAAACTAATTAAATACGGATCAAAGAAGAAATGCACACACATATTAATCATGCTTTCAGAAAAGTTATTTCTTTAGTTATTAGCCATTTTATTGAAGTCTCCTATTTTTTGCCTCATTTTCCAGAATATACCTTTAGTAACAATTAATATTTTTATAAATAAAAAAAGGATTGATTCATTGTCGAGTTTGAATATATATAGGAAGTACCTAATGCGTGTGGCGAATATGTAATGTCTCACACAAGGTTGTGAAAAAGGTCTTCAATGCTCGGAAAGGGCGATCTGAACAATTGTTTAACACAAATATTTCTGAAAGCAATTTATACTTCTATGCCGTTCGATGAGTAAGTTTCGGCAAGATTACAAGTAGGGTAAAACTTAATTTCCGAATTGTACGTTTTTATATTTAATAATTGTTTCATTGTTGGGTGACATATATTAATTGTATAATATCCAAATTAAAAAGAACTTTAATTATTGGATAGGAATACCAAAAGTCCGGCTAATGAATCGAAAATTTTTGATGGAGTTAATAAACGGTAAAAAGTGCATTTATTTCAAACTATAAATTAAGCAATTAATTCAAAATATTACCACTTTTAAAAAAATTTGAAGAAATTGGGGTTGTACCTAGACACTGAAATTTGAGCGGATGAAATAAAATTTTAGTTTATAAGTATAATCCAAAATCTAAAAAGTTTAACATTGTCGAGAACAAATCCACCACCCCATATGTACCGGGAGAAAGAGTGGGAATTTTTAATTGCAAAATACTTCAACAACAAAATATTAACAACATTCGTTCGTAATATATTATATTTGTTGCAATTTTGATTCAAAATAACCGCAGGAACTTTCCACAATAAATTATTAGATTTTTGCATTCTCTATAATAAGTTTCGAATAATAATTTATGGAGACATTGGTTTCGTTATTTAACAATTCAAAGCCAATAAGGGCCTACACATAGGATTGAAATATTTTCGTTGCAAACGTACGTAGTTACAAAACCAGTTTTTTTCATACAAATTTTTAAACAAATAATTATGGAAAGCGACTGGTTACAAACAGGTTTGCATCTTAAATCTGATGGTCTTGATCTACATTTTGGTACAAAAAACTCAAAAATAAAATTTTCAAGCCGATTTTTTAGTTTAGATAGTATTTGAAATTAGTAAAATAATTTCACTTCATTATAATGTGTAAAATTTAGATTTTTCATATATATGTATTGGCTTAGGCTCTAAGCCACATGTATTCAATTTTTGATTGCAAACTAGTATACAACGAAATAAATGGAAATAATCATAAAAATCGACTAGTAGCAAACTCAAAACTGGCAGCCAATTGATTTGCTTAAAATTTGAACAAATTAATATACTTAAACATTCTTTCAACATCCAAAATATTATTACTGTAAATCACTCAAACTCGGTGTTTGGTTAGAGTATCAATTGTCAACCTACTAAAGGTTTGCCACCCTTTCTTGTTTCACAACTTTGCTTTACATTTACATACCTTGTGTTTTATGTATAATATATCCAAATTTAAAAAAGCATAATGTTCCAATTCCAATTAACATTATCAATAATACAAAATAGATCCAAAATTTTCGTAAATATTGACAAATATATTCATATATGGAACATTGTACACAAAAACACAAATATCTACATTGATCTAATAAACAATCACTTGTTTCAGTTTCTAATCTGGAATTTCCAACGGTATTAGAACGGTGTGCATTATCCAAATGAACAACCACAGTTGGGACTCGTTTTGGAACATCATTTAATGGAATATTATAAATTGGTGGCACATAATTATTGTTATTGTTGATATTTGGAACACTATTTTCAGTTGACGACATATTTATTTGAACACAAGAATCGCATTTAGTAGATGTTATTAAACAATCACGGAATTATTGAATATTCTTTTTTTAATAATTTATTTTGTAAATGGAACATCGACCGGAAATTTAGATTGATCGATTAAGTAATTTTGTTTTGTATATTAAGTTTGGATTTTTATTTTATACATTGTTTTGTTTATTAAGTTGGGATTTTTATTTTATACATAAACAAATTAAGAAATTTATGTAACTTTAATACCAATCATAAATAACTTTTATAGTTCGGATTTTTGTAACTAAAGTCAGACTTGTCTCGTGGGGTTGGATACCGGGTTTCGATAATGTTAAAAAATTTGAGCCAAAATGTGTAGTATTGGAGTTGTTACTCATATTCAAATTATAAATTTAAATAATAAAAGAGTAAAAACATATAGAAATAAAAATGTCATACATTCCTTTACACATCTTAATGGCATTAGCTGGGCATTTTAAATTTTTAGTTTCGCAGAAAAAATTGTTTGGAAAATTGCGTTTTATCGTATTTCAACCGTTTATGGCTCGGCAGATCCGTTTTCTTAAACTAGGGGAAAAAACTGCCAAACAAAGTATTCTACTTAGAAGAATTCGAAAAAATGAAAAAATGTAAACTTGAATTATGTCGATACTTATCCTTCATGGGCGTACCGTTTATCCTTCAAAGGTGTACCGACGGGAAAAGTCAGGGCAACTTCTCTCTTTCCCTGGACATGGATTTACTAGAGAATTTGTTGCTAAATTATGTATTTAAAGAGAAAATATTGTTAAATTGATTAAATTTTTAGACAACAAATTTTAGGTTTTTTTAACCTAATAGACCAAAAATTCCTGTTTTGCACCTTAGTGCAAAAGCAGAATATCACAGAAATTTCCTAAAAATATCAACAACTATAGTTGCGAAGATGAGTAGGAGGTAAAAATGTTTTTTCGAAAACTATAAGGTTTATTGTAAATATTTTTATTGAAAAAATTATTTTGAATTTAAAAATTTCAACTTTATGACCGTCTAACTCCCAAACGAAACAACTTGGTACTATGCATTTTGTTAAAATATATCCCCTTAAGGACCCACAATAAAAATATTTAGCTAGATTATAAAATTATTAATTAGCTAGACCGGTTTCGATTGCTTTGGCAATCCTCTTCAGTAGCATTAAACCTCTTAAAATTAAAAAGTCTTAAAATTAAAAAATATTTACAAATCCGAAAAAAGAACCGCATCAATCTGAAACAAATAATAATAAAATATTACCCTTAAAATTAAAATAAAATTATTTACCCGATTATAATAATAATAAATCTTTATGTTACACCCTCTAAAATAATGTAACTGCCTGCTTTCACCTAAAACACAATAAAATATTAAGTTTTAATCCTAAGATAGGATTATCGTTATGAAAATATCAGAAAACTAAGGGATTAAGCCTGAAAATAAAATGTAAGATAAGAAACGTTGTAAATATAAAATAAAAAACACAGAAATAAAAATAAAGAGAAAATTAGATTACCAACAAAATAAACATTTTAATCCTCGGTATACCTAAAACAGAATAAATAATTAGAATTTAGAGAAACCTGCAAGAAACCAAAATAAAATTAAATGAAAATAAGCAAATTAAAAACAAAAATTAAAAAATAAAAATAGAATTAATTAAAGAACAATAGAATAAGTATTACCAAATGAAGTAAAATGGTGTACCTAAAACAGAAGAAATTATTAATTAGCGTACCTAAAACAGAAGAAATTATTAATTAGCGTACCTAAAACAGAAGAAATTATTAATTAGTGTACCTAAAACAGAAGAAATTATTAATTAGCGTACCTAAAACAGAAGAAATTATTAATTAGTGTACCTAAAACAGAAGAAATTATTAGTTAGTGTACCTAAAACAGAATAAAATATAAAATAAATAAAAAAATGAAAGTGAGCAAAATTATAAAAATACAAGAAAATAAGTTGAAAAAATAAAAAATTTTACCAAATGACAAACTGAAACAAACAAAAAATCAAATTAAGTAAAAATGATAAGCAAAAATAAAAAATAAAAATTAAATAAAAAAATAATAATAGGAAAGATAAATAAAAAAGATGAAAAATAGCATAAAATATCGATTCTCGAGACAACACAAATGAAACAGGTAACTAAAAGAAACCCTGCCCAAATTGTGTTGTTTCGAGAATCGATATTTTATGCTATTTTTCATCTTTTTTATTTATCTTTCCTATTATTATTTTTTGATTTAATTTTTATTTTTTATTTTTGCTTATCATTTTTACTTAATTTGATTTTTTGTTTGTTTCAGTTTGTCATTTGGTAAAATTTTTTATTTTTTCAACTTATTTTCTTGTATTTTTATAATTTTGCTCACTTTCATTTTTTTATTTATTTTATATTTTATTCTGTTTTAGGTACACTAACTAATAATTTCTTCTGTTTTAGGTACACTAATTAATAATTTCTTCTGTTTTAGGTACGCTAATTAATAATTTCTTCTGTTTTAGGTACACTAATTAATAATTTCTTCTGTTTTAGGTACGCTAATTAATAATTTCTTCTGTTTTAGGTACGCTAATTAATAATTTCTTCTGTTTTAGGTACACCATTTTACTTCATTTGGTAATACTTATTCTATTGTTCTTTAATTAATTCTATTTTTATTTTTTAATTTTTGTTTTTAATTTGCTTATTTTCATTTAATTTTATTTTGGTTTCTTGCAGGTTTCTCTAAATTCTAATTATTTATTCTGTTTTAGGTATACCGAGGATTAAAATGTTTATTTTGTTGGTAATCTAATTTTCTCTTTATTTTTATTTCTGTGTTTTTTATTTTATATTTACAACGTTTCTTATCTTACATTTTATTTTCAGGCTTAATCCCTTAGTTTTCTGATATTTTCATAACGATAATCCTATCTTAGGATTAAAACTTAATATTTTATTGTGTTTTAGGTGAAAGCAGGCAGTTACATTATTTTAGAGGGTGTAACATAAAGATTTATTATTATTATAATCGGGTAAATAATTTTATTTTAATTTTAAGGGTAATATTTTATTATTATTTGTTTCAGATTGATGCGGTTCTTTTTTCGGATTTGTAAATATTTTTTAATTTTAAGACTTTTTAATTTTAAGAGGTTTAATGCTACTGAAGAGGATTGCCAAAGCAATCGAAACCGGTCTAGCTAATTAATAATTTTATAATCTAGCTAAATATTTTTATTGTGGGTCCTTAAGGGGATATATTTTAACAAAATGCATAATACAGCCCACAGAAATGCTCATCTTAATTTGAATAACTTGGTACTAATTACGATCTCTCTTAAGAGTTGAAAAATAATAGCGCTATAATCAGACACAATTTCCAATATTTTTGAAAGTCTTAAAAAAATTTTGATGCTATACACACCCTAAATTGAATTGCTCGATATATCTAATTACGACACATAATCATTTAAAAAAAATTCTTGAGGTCATAAATATCCTATTTCTAATAATTCGTATCAAAAAATGTTGATCAGCAAAACTGAGCGAACAACATGTTATTAAAATGCTTAGGCGTCCGTAATTTGTAGACTATGATATTTTATTGATTGCATAAATAAATGTGTATTATTTTTAATATGATATTAAATTAAAAAAAATATATATATAAATTAAAATTATTCTTTCAGAAAGAAGGGCTGCGTTAAGTAGGTGATTTAAAAAACTTTAAACTCCCCTTTTCGTTTAAAACATAAATAATAAAAAAAAATTAACGAATAAAATATAATAATAATAATGCAAACAAAATTAATTTTCATGTTGAAAGCTGTCATTTTTTATAATTTGATTTTCACACATAAGATTTTCCTCACACTTATGTATTAATTATTATTACGTTTTATATAACATCAAAGTGGAAAATGATGAATTCAAAAAAATTTTCATACAAAAATTCAATTAAAAATCCATTATATGAAAAATATTATTCACAAGGCATTAATTAATATTCATTTTTAAAGAAAAAAAAATTAGTTTATTTATTTTTTAATTTTTTTAAAAGCTACAGCTGATTGTAAAATCTATTTTTGTACGAATATTTGTTAAATATCTACCTAATGTTCTTAAAGTAAAATACTTCTCATGGGGAATATTTGGTTCCTGCGATAAATGGTTAAAAATACCGACACACTGTGGTATAAAAAATAATACGGTAGTTGCCTGGTGTCGAATTTTCTACATTACCCATAAAAATGAAAACTTGACTTGATTCCATAGCAAAATTTGAAAGTGAAATTAAGACTGATAATAAACAAGTGAAAACAACTAATTGACTGAGTTAATTGTTGAAATACCGTGTAAAGACAGTATTGATGACGCAATCGTTTGTTTTTTGACGTCACGTAAATAAGAAAAGATATCCACTTTTAAATAGCCACACACACAACTGATATTCCCATATTAATACATACTATAAAATTTGCATCTAATTAGCGCCCTCGAGAGTAAAGAGTGATGTTTACAAAAAAATGTTTCAAACAAAAGTTTTTTTTTTTATAAGGGACATTTTTTACATTTAAACTTTTGTTCTATCTCTAACGGTTTACAAGATGGATCCTACGGACGCAAGACCCAATTGACCTATGTTGCTCATTTACAAACTCGACCTTACTTTTTACGCCTTGAGTACGCTGTAAAAATTTCAGCTTGATAGCTTTTTTCGTTTTTGACTTATTGTGTTGACAGACAGACGGACAAACGGACAGAAACCGAAAATGGACTTATTAGGTAATTCTATGAACACATACACCAAAATTTTGTTCGAAGCATCAATATTTTTAAGCGTTACAAATTTGGGACTAAACTTAATATACTATGATATATTTCATATATACATGGTATAAAAACGAAGACGTTATAAGCATTCAAATATTGTTACCCATCTGCGTTTAGCATAAAGTTTTATATGTAATCTTTATGGTGATACCGTGCAATGACGTCACGAAACTATATATCCTTTTTTGTTATAAGCATTCAAAGATTGTAGCCCATCACCTCTTAGCTAAAAGTTTTATATGTAATTTCTATGTTGATACCATGCAATGACATCACTTAACTAAATCATCTGCTTTGTTTAATTATAAATTTTAAACGATCATAGGTTGCATACTATACTACTAAAGATGATCAAAAACCGACTTCACTTTTCTGCCCACCTGCAGTGAAATTTCTTCACCTGAAGTGATAAAAATATTTAGTAAATATCCCTACTGCAACGCTCACCCAATGGAAAACATTTTATCCGATAAGCAGAGAATGTGAAATATCTTGGTATAAAAACTCAGACTATATAAAAAGTCGCACGTCAAATTAACATGGATTTCAACTTTCACAACATTTTGAACTACTAATTAGGCACATAGACAGAAAGATAATAGTAATATTAGAAACAAAACGTTTTGGATGGTAGTCGCGTAGCGGCTCCTCTAATTTTTGCCGAGAAAAATCGGTCACTATTTCATAATCCATTTGCTTTTTTTCAAAGAATCAAATCTTAAGGAATCGCCTTTATTGCACTATACTTTTAGATTGGGGTGGGAAAATTAATATGAAAATAAACAGACATTAAAATTAAAAAAAAAAAATGTATGTAATAATAAAAAGCTTTTAACGACATCTGAGGGAAAAACTGCTAATAAACAGTAATTTATTCATAAAAAAATAAATAAAGAGAAGTGGGTATGTAAAGCATTTTATAGTACAACGAAAGCTTATAAGCTTTTGATCCATATTTTCTATCTTTTCAAACACTTTGTTGTGAGGCATATCGTTTTATTCCATTAAAAGTTTTTTTCTGATACTCTGAACTGAACTTCATAGAACTTCTTTTTAATATTAACACCAACTTGACTCGCAGTTGAAAAGAGAATCAGCAGATCAAAAATTATTTGTGGATACTCACTCCAGCTCTATGTACTATTAATATTATTCTGGAGATCATATACAAGGTTGGTACTATGCTATATTACGTATAGTGCACCTCGAAATAAGTCGGTTTAGATATACTTAGACTTACCACTTATGTACAAGGTTGCTTTGTTTGGAAGCAACATACAATCTTTAAGTTCAAATTTCGGTTTTTCTTTAAATACTTTTAGCCGGTGTCGATGTTTTTACTAATATTTTGGCAAATAGAATTCATTGGTTTAAAATATAAATAAAAAGACTGGATTTGCAATGAGAATAATTTATTATCGATGGTCCGCTTAGAAATCCTACGTAGAATTTCCATCAAAAAGTTCCTTTCTGATTTTTAAATGTGATGTAGATAAATGAGATACGGCTTCATTAACGTTTGTAATTTAGAAAATTTATCGATTTCTCAGTTTATCTTCTAAGCAAATTTTCCCTCATTTTATTATTTACGCTCAAAATTCTAAAAAAATACAATGTTTTTTTTATCAAATTAAAAACCGAAATTTCTTATAAAGGTATGATCTCTTTCTCTTGTTGGTCTATCCTTCTCTCGTTTCGATTGATGACAGTATTTGTGATTTATCGATATGTTATTGTTTTTGCTGTAAAAACATTGTATGATTTAGAGCGAAAACAAAAAGACATAGAAAATTTCCGTTTTCACCACTAGAAATCTTGACCCCCCATAGATCCACGAGAAGAAAAGATAATGCGCCTATAGAAAATTTTCAGTGTGAAATTCGATAAACAACTTAATTATAGTAACTTTTATAGTAACAATTTAACTATGGTATTTTAGAACTTTGAGCGTTTTCTCCGTAAATATTAAGGTTAGGCAAAAAACGTTTTGAGAATAAACTGTCAATTTTATTTCCTACAATTTTGGTTATTGTAAAAATTTCAATTTGACTAATAGCAATCGAGAAATTGTCAAAATTACAAACGATAATTAACGAAGTCGTGCTTTGTTAATGGTTCATCGGATTCAAAAACTGCAAGGGATCTTTTCAGATAGAAATTCGATGAAAACTTATTGATTTCCTCTATTTTTACTTATCTAGAACATCCTGCATAATAGACACAGCAAGATTATTATAGGATTCGTATCGTGTCCGATACTAGATAAAAGATTTTTAGTATAAAATTTAGATTATTAAGTAAGTAGTTTACGATAAAAACGTACCTCGTAGGACTCGTGGTTTACTCGAAATTTGCAATTGGAAGCAGTCTCGACAAAAAAATTTAACTACCAAAAATTATGTTTGGGCGTGAACAAATCACTCGCGTTCGCGATAGTAAAAATGTATTATGCAATGGAAATTAGCAGGGTCCTAGGTTTTGGTTGATTTTGATTTTGTTTTGTTAAATACAAATTTGTTTTAAAATTTTAATTTGTATGCTATTTATCCTAAATTCCTAACCCGGATTTAAGTCGAATACAAGCCGTACTATTTTTTACATTAGGTATACAGTATTTCACTACTACAGCAAAATATTATGGTTATACTTACATCGCTTTTAGCTCAGCTGATTAAGGCGCAACCAATTCCTTCCGTGGTATGCTTAGGTAGCGGGTTCGATTCCCAAGGTCGTAACAAAATAATTTAATTAATAGTTCTGATGGACTGATGCAGGAGATGCACTCAGCCTCTGAAATTGAGGAGGTTATAAATGAAATTATCAGCGGAAAGGTGGTAAAACACATATAACCTACATCGCTTTTATCTTCTCGTTATAATTTCTTTACACAATTTTTAAACTGTTATCAGGTCGTATTTACAGCTCTGAATTAATGTACAGTTTACATGACGGTTTATTTGAGTAGAAAGTCAGACTAAGAGATCCGGTGAGGGTATTTTGTTAAAAAAAAAATTTTATTTAGTATTTCTGAAGTTGCATAAAAATGTACTGACTCGTAGAAAAATAACACATTTCTACATTTAGTTGGAAATTACCTACGTTAAATATCTTCCACATGAGAACAAAGACAGAAAAGTTGATTGTAAATTAAATTTTTCAAATCGGTTATGAAAACTTCAAACGAAAAATTTACTGTCAAGATAAAGTAGAAGCAAGACAAAAATATTTTATTCATACAAAAGTGGCATTTTTAGAAAATTCAATTACGTCAAATTTAATGTCACTACAATTTTTTAAATCATTACTCTTTTTTTCATCTGCAGCCATATTAAAAGTATTTTTCTTCATTTATATTCACTTTGTATGGTTTGGAAAGTAAAAAATCCGTGCTATATATGATAAAAAAATTGACACGGCCATAAAAGATTACACCCGTTCATTTTGTAAAGATAAATAAAATTTGCTCTGTTAATGTTCAATGTCAGATGTCAGGTTTACTTAATTGTAGATACAGTTTAAACTTTATAATCAAATATTACCACACACCTTGCTATTAATTATAAGATACTCCGGCTGTTTGAGCAAATACAGTGAATGTTTATTTTTTTGCGTTAAACGATGATTCAAAGTTCCTTGATCACAATAAACACAGTTTTGGACCCTCTTGCGGAGCAAAACTTTGAGTTATTTCATTTTAAAATTGTGATTTTTTAACACAGTACCTCATGGAAAATTATTCAGTGATTGAGCTTTAAAACAATTTTCATCATGAACAAAATTTATTACATATTCTGTTTATGCAGAAAAACTTTACCGTATGGCGCTTTCCAAAAAGAAAATATAAAAAAAAATTGGTTTTTGACGCTTTTACAATATTTTTAGACCATTTTATTATATTTACGTCATACAAATTGCCTAGTTTACGATATTTTTCAAGCATTTTAAAACATTTACGTCATACAAATTGCGTAGGTGACTAGTCACGTGACGGTCGGACTACTTTAAAAACAACCCCGCACTTTAATGAATATTTATAAAATCTGTGGATTTTTGAAGAAGTTTTTCCGAAATTTCATCATCGATAGAAAACTAGTAACTTTAATTCCGGAAAGAACATTCTCTAGATACGAAATCACCTTAGGTACAAATAAGTTTGAAAAACTAACGTAAAATCTAAAATATACTTCATTTTAAAGTGATAATATTGTTACGCTTAAACGGAATACCTGGTATGTAGTTGTAAAATATTGAAAGTCCTCCAAAATGTGGGGAATGAATCTGTTTTTATCCAACATAATCATGAACTGAATGTTTTTATTTCGACGTGATCAAAGGAAAGATTACCATTGTAAACTTTGATCGTATCAAAAATACCGTCGTTTTATTTCTTTATTTATTTATTGCAAAAATACAACCTTTGTTTTATTATGAGAGATTTGTCTTTTTTCGTATATATAGTGAATTCAACGAAACTAGAAAAACCGCTGTTTGTTTGTTTTTCATTCGATCTTTTCTTTTAATTTCAAAAAGTACGTGTTGGTCTTCAATATTTTGCCGATATAGCTACCTAAAAACCATTGTTTTTAGTCAAAAGCACGAGCTATCGTCTGGGATATCGAATGAAATAATTAATCTATGTGTTCTTATAAAAAAGCAGTAGTGGGGTAAGACTGAATTATAACGTTGTTTCTTATAATAATATTAAACTTAATAGCAACATTTGACAGAAAATTGTAAATTGAGATGTAGCTTAGTGAAGTGGGATAATGAAGAAACTGTTAAATCGATCTACCAGCTTATATAATACTATAAAATCGTAACCTACGTAACATTTATGAAATACACCCTTGGCAATGCTACTAATTATTTATCAAATTTTTAAGCGTCTGATATAAGAAAGCCTGAAATGACTGCGGTGTTTAGAAATGACCGAAATGTTGAGCCATGATAATTACAGTTTTAGGTCGCTAATAGAGTAATATTGTCTGTTAAGATATAATGTAATCCACCGAAAATGTCTTATAAAAAATTTAGCTTTAAAGTAGTATGTATACAGTAATACCTCGACTTAAGCTATCCTGACTATACGCGATTTCTAAATCGTACTGCTTTGTACATTATCTCATACAACGGTATTAGCAATAAATATCTTGACATATACCAACGTGGTTATCGACTTACGTGGTTATTACTCGATCTCCCTTATCGTGTAAGTTCGGGGTTACCTGTATATTCAGTGTGTCGCATTTAAGATAAAGACACCTTCATATTTTCGTTATTTATGGGAATATCGATTTGATTTGCACAGTCATACAGGGTGATGAGTCACATTTTTTAAGATACTTAACCGAAATCAGAACTTTAAATTTAGCCTACTACAAATTGACAAATAGAGCCGATTCTTAATATTTTGTTTAGCGTCAGAGATGGTTAAAGATATCGAAAAGAAAACTATTAGAAAAAGTTGCTTAGAATATTTTTTTATACCCACATACCGATTTTCAGGATAAAAGTTGCATTTTTAATTTTTTCATTATTTTGGTCTTTAATCATAATTATTACAAGTTTATTGAAATATTTTAATACATAACACTATTAAATTATCAATTTATCCAGTTTTTACATTTTATAGCACACTAGTAATAAAAGCTGTTTTTTTAATTTTATAACAAGTGTGCTATGGAATGTAAAAACTGGACAAATTGATAATTTAATAATTCTATGTATTTAAATATTTCAATCAACTTGTAAAAATTATGAGTATGGATCAAAATTATGAAAAAATTAAAATGCAAATTTTTTCACGAAAATCGGTATATGGATACCAAAAAATATTCTAAGCAATTTTTTCTTATAGTTTTCGATATCTCAAACCATCTCCGACGCTAGTCAAAACATTAATAATCGGTCCTATTTGTCAATTTGTAGTAGGCGGAGTTTAAAGTTCAGATTTCGGTTTAGTATCCTAAAAAATGTGACCCATCAATCTGTATGACTGTGCAAAATTTCAAATCGACATTCCAAAATTTCAATGCGACACACTGTATATCTATCACTTAAAAAATGGAACTGTATATATTGTATATATCTATAACTAAAACAAAAGCATTCGAATAGTGGGAACCTTTTACTGGATTTAATCTATTTCATAAAAGAGTACTTTTTATTTTATAAAAAATCTCTGAATTCTAAACTTAAAACACTCCGTATATTTTTTGAAATAATTTAAGTCGGAAAATAAAAACGGACTCTATAATATTACATATACTTTTATCATAAACTCATATTAAATACTACCTTCAATGTAAAGTAAATTATTTGGGATAGCATCCGAAAAAGTCATACATTTTCATATTAACCGGTGAGGAAGAAAGAGGAAAAAACGGAAAATGGTTACAATTCTTTTCATACCTTACATTTCATCACACCAAAAAACATTATGTAGTTTTTATTACATTTGGGAGGGTTGTGTGTTGTTTTATTTTTATACACTTTATTACTGATAGTGAGATCATCATCTAATAAGATGATAGTATAAAGTTGCCCATCTCTTTCTGCTTTCACTTCCACATTGACTAAATATATATTTTTTGTTGTAAAAGAAAATGTAAGTTTATGTATTTTTTCTACTCTTGACATAGTAAATTACAAGCTATTGACGCATGTTGAAAATATCATACCAATATATAATAGTTAAGTTCAAATAAGAAGAGAACGAGAAACGAATCTTATCACATACACTAAAAATATAGTGTGTTAATATACCATAGTATATTATTTTGTGGCTACTATATACTATACTATAACTAGCAGTAAGCCACCCACATCGTTTAGAAATGCAATAATTTTCGAAATAAATGTAAAGAAATGGTTGCACTTATCCAGAAAACTATACAATAAACAAACTTTCCCCTCTGCTCTCGCTCTTCTGATTCTATGGTTAACACATTGCTCCCTTAACTCTCATACTCTCCCCAATCCAACCCTTTCCCCCCACTTAATTCATTAGCGGACCTTCAGTCTCAGCGACCAACTTTTATGCCGGAGACTATTTGAATTTATATCCCTATTTGCCTTCATTAATAAAACCTTTGAGGTCCACACGAATAATTTCCCAATATAATAAATAATAAAAAAAAATAAAAACTCGACCGAATCGAAACGACTCCATCGATATAATGCAATTATTTTCAGGTCATATTGCCGTTAATACACTTCGTTCGACACTTCAACACACTACTTCTCAAGATTGTTGTCAACGCCTTGTCCTAACCATGAAACATAAAGATATGTTGAAAATTTTGATTTCGAAAATCGGACCTATTACAATAACTTCCTAATCTGGTAAGTTAAAAATTATTGATAAGTGAATTATTACCAAATATTTATAATCAATTTAATGGATACATTAATTGTCCTGTAAAGTATTCCGGTTCGCCTTTAAAACATGCCACGCTTAGTGAATTCAAAATTTTCGCACAAAGTCACGGACAATAAACATTCTTTGAAGAATTACTGAAAAATCGAGTATCAGAGTATGTGATAAGAATAATTAGCAAATAATTAGGAAAAAATATTTTTTATCTCGTTGTTACTTACATTTAGCAACATGACATTTTAGCAAACACACATATAAATTCCATAATTTGCTTATAATAATATTAAGCCTAAATTTTATGTGATACATAGCTACGGTATTGCTCTGTATGTGAGTAAAATTATTCGCCATTTTTATGATAATATCAAACAAACACATTAAGTAATGGTAAGTTTAAAAAATTTATATCAACGCCACACAAAAGTTGACTCATTTTTATAAAATATAAATGAAATAGAACATACACTACCTTAAAATGTGAATCAGGCATACAAAATCTGTATTTTCCTGTTGTAGGTATATAATATATAAAGGAAATAGTATAAGGCACGAAAGAAGGAAATCGTAAACGTCCCAAATGACATATATATGTCGTACGTTGATCTCAAATTATTGTTTTGTTAAATGGTTGATTCGTGTTCTTCATTTTAACATTACTTAAACGCACTTTACTTGTTTATTTTTTACTCAAGATTTTACTTTTCTTTGTGTGCGTATTGTAGATACGGAAGCCGGAATGGATCACTGTCAATTTATGAGAAAGTGGCGCTACACTACCTCATTTTTTAAATGTGTACTACCCACAAGTATAAAACCAACTTTTAAAAAAGCCACTAGTTCACTTTCAACAAGTGCACATTGTGAGTTATGGCATTATGGACCACAAATCACAAGTGTCGGTATTTTGGCATGTACATATTTCTAACTAAACCTCATAATAAACACTTAATAATACTTTTAAAGGTTAGAAATTAGAAATGTGCACATTCAAAAGAAAAACATCAACAATTAAAGCATTATATTTTTTAAATAATACTAAAGAAAATTTTGAACTGACTACATAAGACAAATTATAAACATTATCATATTATTATGAAATCCGGACTTATAATTATTAATAATTCCAAACAGTTTCGGTAGTGTCTAATTAAAGGATAATCATCACCGACAGACATCTTCAAAAATGTTCGTTTCCATAATCCCACAAGTCACAAGTGCACTTGTTGAAAGTGAACTAGTGCCTTTTTTAAAAGTTGGTTTTATACTTGTGGGTAGTACACATTTAAAAAATAAGCTAGTGTAGCGCCACTTTCTCATAAATTGACAGTGATCCATTCAGGCTTCCGTATGTAGCAGACGATAGTATTCGATATGTGTGTGTGTGTAAATGGGTATGTAGTTTTATTAAAAGTTATTTTACACCTACAAACAACGGAGTCAACATTAAATTGCTATCCAAGGATAGTATTCTAGTAAATTTGTGTACACTAGGCTTTAAATGGTCGTATTTCATCGCCATATAGTTCTTATTATATATGATAAGCAACAAAATTAAAAAAAAAAATATCGGTTAAGTGTGAGAGCACTGAACAATGTAGGTTCCGCACAAAAATTTAAATATAAAATAATCGTTTTTAAATTAAACTTTTATTTTGTTGAAAAATTGTTTCAAAAAATTAAATAAGAGTAAATTTCCGATTTCGAATTGTAGAAGAATTTGACCAAAACATGGTTCTGTTGGATAACATAACTCCATTGCATTGTTATCCATTTTTTTAAATTAAATTTTAAATTTTCACATAAGTACATAAGTACATCTTTACTCAATCGTTTTCCAAACACATGGTTGGTTTTGAAATTTCGATCACTTATAAAATAGAAGGAGAAAAATAAGGTTTTTTAAGAGTGTAAGTGTAATAGGTCCATGCTAACCATATTGGCAGGGCCGCAACGAGGCAAGTATTTAGATTGCAACTCTCCTTAATAAAATATTAGGTGTTTTGTTCTCTAACCTTTTTGAACTGTGAACGGGACAGATTTTTGGTGGCATTTTACCCTATAAGTGTTTTTTATACCATGCATATATGTAATATGCAAGGTATACTAAGTTTAGTCCCAAGTTTGTAACGTTTAAAAATTTTGATGCTACGAGCAAAATTTTGGTAAAGGTGTTCATAGAATCACCTAATTAGTTCATTTTCGGTTGTCCGTCCGTCCGTCCTTCCGTCCGTACGTCCTTCCGTCAGTACGTCCTTCCGTCCATCCGTCCTTCCGTCCGCCCGTCCTTCCGTCCGTCCGTCCTTCCGCCCGTCCGTCTGTGGACACGATATCTCAAAAACAAAAAAAAATATCAAGCTGAAACTTTTACAGCGTGCTCAGGACGTAAAAAGTGAGTTCGAGTTCGTAAATGAGTAACATAGGCCAATTGGGTCTGGGGTCCGTAGGGCCCATCTTGTAAACCGTTAGAGATAGAACAAAAGTTTTAATGTAAAAAATGTTCCTTATAAAAAAATAACCAACTTTTGTTTGAAATATTTTTTCGTAAATATCACTGTTTACCCGTGAGGGCGCAAATTAGGCGTAAATTGTATAGTATGTAATTATGGGAATATCAGTTATGTATGTGTGACATGTATATATGTGTAATGTGATAGAGTCATCAACACTGTCTATGCATGGTATTTCAACAATTAACTCAGTCAATTGTTTGTTTTCACTTGTTAAATAAAAATTATATTTGAATTAAGTTAATTATTTATAGTCAGCACTTACTTTTACTTAGTCAGTATGCCAAGAATATAAAAGAAATTTTGTTGCATATACCTGATAAATAAAAAAAAAGCATAATAATATAATAAATGTTTCTTAGGTAATTTAAACACTCCTTGCATCCTGGTTAAGGCGAACTTGAGTGTAGTAATTTTGATAAAAGGAGTGTGACATGTGCGGTGTGTCACGACATTATTCGTAATTGTTAATTTTTTCGATTCCCTCCAACAGATATATAGGTTACCAATCGGTTGAAAATTCCATCTTGTAGTTTTAGTTTTCTCATTGTCCATTGTTGAAATGTATTACATTCACAAAAACTTTTTTAAAATTATTTTTGCCTGAGGTTTTTTTAAGTTTCACTTTTCTTTCAGAATAATCTAGAAGCATCTCTCTACATTAGGGGACAGCTTCGAGATTTTTACTCTGCTAAATCGATGTCGACTTTACATTCTTCATTCAGTAGTCTATTATCAATCTATAGCTGAGATTCTTCATATTTTCCTATACAATATTTTAAACTCGCGTTAATTTTCGTGACAACGAAATAGGTAAATTTCTGTAATCTTTTGGCGTGAAGGTACGGAACAGTAATAAAATTAACATTTCAGTAATCCTTAAATGATATTTTAACGATCATAGTTAATACTCTCCACAGTCAAATGAATATAATTTGAATATAACTGAAGTTATTAATTTTAAGTGTAGGTAAATTCTCCATATGAAAGACCACAAATGATGATCTTTTTAGTATGAAAAATATTAGAAAATATGTCGAGTCCAGCTAGTGGGATTGCGATAAACCTTGTTGGTTTTGCCAGAAATGTGGACATTTAGTAGTTCGCGGGACAGCAGCCTTTTCTTTAATGACCATTCTTCTCGGCTTCTTTTTGCCGAGTCTACAAAACTTTTTCTCTGCGACTTTTTTCGAAAGTGCTTTATCGAAATGAGCATAATAATGTCATATTTAACCTTGAAATAACTTGAAAAAAAACGCAGCAAGGAATTTGTCGACCACTATTACCACTTGGACATAATGTTCATATGAACTATTATACCATGTTTATGAAATATACCAAGGTATTCTAAGTTTAGTCCCAAGTTTGTAACGCTTAAAAATATTGATACTATGAACAAAATTTTGGTATAGGTGTTCATAAAATCACTTTATTAGTCCGTTTCCGGTTGTCTGTCTGTCGTCTGTCGGCTGACCGATAGACGGTCACGTCAAGCTGAAATTTTTATATCATGCTAAGGACGTAAAAAGTGAGGTCAAGCTCGTAAATGAGCAACATGGGTCAATTAGGTCTTGGATCCGAAGGATCCATCTTGTAAACCGTTAGAGATAGAACAAAAGTTTAAATGTAAAAAATGTTCCTTATAGAAAAATAAGCAACTTTTATCTGAAATATTTTTTCGTAAACATCACTGTTTACCCGTGAGAGAGCAAATTATGCGCAAATTGTAAGTATGTATTATATGGGAATATCAGTTATATATGTATGACATGTATGTATACATGTGTAATGTGACTATATAATCAACAATGGCTATACATGGTATTTCAACAATTACCTCTGTCAATTGTTTGTTTTCACTTGTTTTTATATAAAGTTGACTCTAGAATATTGGTTTCAATTTTTTGTATTTACATAGGAAAGGGGTTATATTGTTTTTCTAAAAAGTTTTATGATAGTTATTTTGACGTGTTATTTTTCCTTTGGTATTCTTATTAACTTCATATTTTATTAAAAATAATACTTGGTGGTAGATAAGCTAGAGCTGTAATTAATCTGAAAAAATATTCTAAAATCTGAATGCGGACTATCAAAATGATTTTAAAGATCATGAGTATGTAGCCACTAGTCTTACTAGTGGCTAGATTTTTAGTACTCCCATTCGTTACTCTCCCTATTCTATAATAATATAGGTATGAAAAGTTCGTATTCATCTACTTTTGCCACTATCATAAAGTAGCTTTCCATTTGAAATATTTAAATATTTAGTTTATAAAAGGATTTAGTTAAGGTAAAACTATAGTTGAAAACTCATTTTCATGAAAATATATGTAGGTTGTCCATGTGTACTTAACAATAACAGTAATGGTTTTTGATGTCAAGGTTTATTGTTCGTTCATATCTTTTGTACTTTAATACCCCTTTTTAACACCGAACGTGTACATAGTACCTACGACTTATGTTTAAAATACTACTTAATACCATACCGGACAGATATGATATTATTAAGATTTTCATTGTTGTTCTCTGGTGAAAAATAATTATTATAATGAAATTGCCTTTTATCATTAAGAATTATTTAAAATCCAACAAATGTCTCTGAAGTTAGCCATTAACCGGTACATTTGAGTCTAGTTGACCATAACGCTGCAATTGGATGCATTTTTCGACACATTGGATTTTTTTATTCCGCTTCATCAGTAGATATAGTAGGTTTATTTAAAGATAGTGTACATTTTCTTTGGAGTTTTTCAAATAGATACAAGTTCTGGCTGCATCAAATTTTTACCCTGTCAACTTAAAATTGATGAATATCGGCCTTTTTTCTTATTCTAATATGCAGATAATCGAGTCTGCTATACTGTTGATTTTGTTTATCACTCAACAAAGCATAGTATCCGAACTCCAACACTTTTGAGAATTAATTTTCAAAATTGTTGAACAGGTCGTTTTGTTAAGGGAAAAATTTGTCAGTGCATAAGCATTTATTTTCTTTTTATTAGAATAATAAGAAAATCAGATGTTGATTGATTTTAAACTGGCTGAACAATTGAAAATTTGCAAGACCGAGACCTTAAAAGTACAGATCTCTCAACAACGCCCTCGATCAGTATTGTTAGACTACCTTACGTCCATAATAAGTCCAAAAAATGTCTTGTTTTATATCTGTAGATAATCTTTCTGTTCATGAATTTGAATATGTTCAGGGTATTTAATATACATTTTTTTCGTATACAGGGTTTTTCTTAATAGCCAATAATTAGCCAAGAGAAAAAGATGTGCGCTCTATTACGTTCCCTGAGTTAATAATCTTCGAATAGAGCTTGATGATACTAACCCAACATAAGAATATGTTTTGGAACAGACTATAATCATTTAGATTGATATTGAATCGCCGATGGAAGTTACGCTATACCGCATTAATCATCGTCGATTCATCGCTCCGAAAAAACAATCATACGTGAATATGCATTATTTTAATCTCCAAGTTGATGGCAGCAGAAAAGATAGAAAATGCATTAAGGCAATATATAATTGGAACAAACCGCTCATCTTTCCCTTTCCTAACGGCAGAGAACTTTTCGATGAAAAAACACTTATGCCCCTCATTCACAATATTTCTACTGGGGGCAAAAAAATTCATGAACCAATGATTAAAATTTATAAAAAATCAGAATGATGTCTTACATCTTTTAGTTTTTATTTCAATTTACAAATGTATAAAAGTTTTATTTGATCATCCTTTAGCAAACTAATTTTATCCTAGTATGTGGTTTGTGAATATAATAGACGTAACGAAACCATATAACGTTTTGGACGTAACATTTTTAATGACACAGAAATACACTTAAACCATAAATATCTATATTAAAACTTAGATCGTTGGTAACAGCCAAATAAAAGTGTTTCATACTACTTCCCAAGATATCTATAACATTTTTATAATATTCAAATATAATAATAACAAGTGAAAACAAACAATTGAATGAGTTAATTGTTGAAATACCATGTATAGACAATGTTGATTACTCTATCACATTACACATACATACATGTCACACATATATATAACTGATATTCCCATATAAACCATGCTATAAAATTTGCGCTATCACGGGTAAACAGTGATGTTTACGAAAAAATGTTTCAAACAAAAGTTGTTTATTTTTATACAAGGAACATTTTTTATATTTTGTTCTATCTCTAACGGTTTACAAGATGGGTCCTACGGACTCAAGACCCAATTGACCTATGTTGCTCATTTTCGAATTCGAATAATAGTACACTAACCAGTGATAAAATTCTATTGACTGAGCAACCAGGATGAATATTACCTACTCAATATTTTATTTTAATATAGGTACCAGTCAGAAATTTGTTTTCTTCTATTACAAAAATCTACACAGAGTGTTCCATAATTGACTGCAGAACGTTTGACTTCCTGAATAAGCTGAAAAAAAGACGAAGGAAAAAGTTATTTAAGAATTTTCGATCTGAGGCCTAATTTAGAAGATATAGTTATGCAAAAAATTGAATAATTTGTTTATTGTATCATTTCAATTACCTATGATAGTCATTTGAATTAACAGGTGTCCTTTGACAATTTGGAAGGGGCTTTCACAAAACTATAAAGCGATTAAAGTGGTTTAAGATGTTGCTTTCTTTAATTATCAAATTATCTCAATTTATTATTAACAAAAACAACAAATAATATTATTAAAACTCTGCACTTCATATAACAGGAGCCAAGTATTTGTCTTTGAAAAATCTGTTGTACCGCATTTTGTCAATTGTATCTTGTACAGAAAATCTTATAGATTTATATTTCGGATGTTACCAGAAAGCCTATTGCTCCAATTTTTGTATACCCCCTCCCCTTCCACAGAAACAGTCAAAAGAGCCCCAATGTTTAATTCAACGTGCAAGATAAAGATACTTGTTGCTTGTAACAAATCTTATTTCCTAAGATTTTTAAGCGGATAGATCTTGGCGGAAAAATTTTGGAGATTTAGTCTTGATATAGCCATCCATGATTAGAGCCCATGAATTTCAGTGTTCTTTTATTGTGCATGATGTTTCTTGATACCGTATAACATGTTTCAGACACACTCGCACTCACTTTTATGCTGAAATTAAACTTTTCACATATAAAATGGTCACCATATAAAATGTGTTTTGTTATTAAAGCAAATTGTATGTTCATTGTTTTATGTTACACGGATGCCAATTTTAATTTGAGGAATGGTTCTAATTTAATACTTCTTTTTATTTATCTGTTTGTATATGTAAATGTAATACCTAGCCCTTGCTTTGTACTGCCTTGTATCTAGACGCATTACCTGTTGCTTTTATTAGGAAGTTTTGTACGAAAATTTTTCTTTGCATTCATGGTAAAAACATTCTTACAAAAAAGACAAAAACATAACGAGAAGCATGGGTCTATGCCCGGCAAAATCTGTTTTTGAGCATGAATAATCTTCGCATGGAAAATTTATGCAGGATCCCGTTTAAAAATTGCTTCTGAATTGCAGGTTGTAGGTGGGTAACCCGGTAAAATATTGTCTAAGTAATTTTTTTTAACAAATAAATAATATTGACCGAGTCGCCTTGGAAAAAATTTTATCATATAATTGGGTTCCTAATCAACAAAAAATGACCCTAAACATTTTTCTCTTAACCCTCCAGTTTTTTGAGTAAAAATTCGTAAAATTTGAAAAACGGCAATTTTTACGATTTTCTTCTCTCAAAAAGTGTATGAAGAAATCAATGTTAAATTTTCATTTTTGTGTAAAGCTTACTCAACAACATCCCGCAGAAATTTTTGGCCTAATTGAAGTTTAAGTGCTTGAATGTTAATTAAGAGAGCGCGCGAAAAACCATCAAAAAATAAAGATTTTCTGTTCTATACATGCTACCAAGATGGGATTTTCACCGATCGACTCGAAATAAAGTCAAATTAACAGAAAGGTACGAAAAATTTCATTTTCCACAACGCAACTCCTCGGAAAACGAAAAAACTGTTTTTCCATGCGAAAATTATTCATGCTAAATGACGGAATTTAACTGGTCTAACTGTATAAATAGATTGTGATTGCTTCTAATTAAAGAACCTGTAAACCAGTGATTTTATAACCTTCACAATTGGACATGTGAAAGTTCAGCGAGCCTATCATGTTGAGATGTTCGTAAACGTGGGCTTATTATTGGCTTTAATTACAAAGCTATTTTTACTTAATTTTTACATATTAAAATTCAAATAATATATTATTTTTAGATATTAGATTCTAGCCGAAAGTAGTTAGTGTTAAACTCGAGTTCTGGCTTTTAATTAAGAATCGGCATTCTAAAAATATTGTTGAAGCCCTCACGCTGCCAAAAAAGCGTTGTATGACATGCTTGACGGACTCAGTTTGCTTCATCTCGATATTCGTGTTTGTAATATTTGTGATTTGTGTAGATACGTTTCAACATTTATGATCACTTCTTCAACTACAGATTACAATCCTAGGAACAGAAAACGTCAGGATATGGTGCAATTATACTATTTAATAGGTACTATTTATTTTGAAACGGTTAAATTAATACAAATAAATTAATTTACGAAACCTCTTGTTGATCATTTAAATCTTAACACATTTCAATCTTAAATTGAATAAACTTATTTACATATAAAATTAACAAGAATAGAAGGAATATTGTGTCGTTAGTATCCAACATAATATAATAATATGAGACAGAGTCAAATCTGGTTACAACACAATTCGTGTATGTTTGTGGGAATATATATAGAAAAGCTTACATTAAGAGTTTTACCATGTGGAGGAGAGGTTTAACTACACGATGGGTAATTGTTGGTTGACCACAAACGACTGACTACTATATGGTTTTGTGGTGAAAACCACACAATTCTGTCCCTATTGTATCCTCCTTTAACTCGTTCCTTTATTAATATATACGGAAAGTTTCTAAAATATTTCCGATAGAATACAATTGAAGTTTATATTGTAATTAATTACACTATACTTTTTAGACTTTTTAAATTTATTTTTTGCTACTCCTTCTATCAAATAATTTAATAAATTGGAAGTTTTAAAATGCTCTACTCTCTAAATAAACTTGTTGATACTCAAATTTTTAATTTAACATTTCTCGGGAAAAGTGATTTGAAAAATAAATTTTTAAATATGCAAAAATTAGGAAATGTTTTCAAGTAAAAGTTGTTAGAAATGTTGTTCCTAAAAATTATCATTTTTGTCATAAAATCAATATTAACCAATATAATTGACTTTTCTAAAATTCAAGATGGTGGTATCTCCTTTTGGGATTTGAAGGAAGGAGGATTAAGTAAAAAGTTTTGTGAGTATGTGCTACACAACAATATAATTTCTACAGTCTTCGATTTATCGCAAATCTCGATATAGGATTTTACTGACCTACTTTCAAATCGAAAAATTTTTAATTTTATAATAAATGCGTGAGGCCTGCGGACACATAATTAATTAATTATCTATCTAAGAACAATAGTAAAATATACGCTTTCTTTTTTGATAGCCCGCTCATAAGTCGTCCCGGATTTTTAGTTTGAATAAGTCTAACTGATTGGAAACAGTGAAAAAAAGATCGATCATTCTTTAACAATCTTCAATATTTTTTAAACTCTTTGTAGATATATCGTAGATACTATTCTCTTATATGCTGATAGCATCTGTCCGGGATTAATTGGAATCCCGAGGGATCGTTTATAACCTTACATGTATACATAACGACCTTATGTATATGTATCTTTGTCTATTGAACATATATGTTTTAAGTTTTGGTCAGTCTGATTTTATGCCATTTGATGACAAGCGTGTTAATAGTCCTATGTGAGTATGTTGTATATGTCCTGTAGGAACTTTCAACAACTTTATATTATACAAGAGATTTTCATCCCTAGGTTTATTATATCATAATAAATTATTGTATAATAAATTTATTAGACGCAATTTTCTTTATATATTTACTTACCTAGAATATATTTAGACCTTTTTTGTTACAGTCCTCTTTCTCGGTGTAATAAAATCCGTTGACCTTATTAAGAAGGTGTGTTATTAAAAAATATACATTATGCAAGTTGTATTGTTCCTTCTTCTATGCTTTCATCTTAAATGAGACACACTTGTATATGTAATACTATGCACCTTGTAAAAATCTTTTGATACCTAGTCATAGAAAAAATTATTTAACAAAATATACTTCTATAGAAAGTGCTAGTGGAATTTCAGTAGTGATTTCCAGGATGTCTTTCCCAAGCACGCCTCTTCTTTCAATTATAGTTTTGTAAATTCACTTTGTCCTACCTTTTTCTCACCTGAATCACAGCAAAAAAGACTCTCAATTATGAGCTCTATATATTTGAGTTCCTTGTGCTTTGCTATAAATGTGAAAACAAACTAAAGTGAGGAACATCGTAAGTGCTTTATGTCTTGAATTGGTTTCGTATTTAATGTAGCTGGAAGTTTAACAATACATCTATATTACATAGATTAGTAATTAATTCAATTTTTTTGAGCTTATTATGTGTAGCGGTTCTCTCTAACCCCCTGTTTACACTTTGTCGACCTTAAGTACAAGTGTTGGGAAACCACAAACCGTACAGATTAAACAATGGTTCTTTGTAGACCAAAATGTTCTGCTGTAAAGGTTATCAAAAGGGGTAGCCAGACTAATAAATGAAAGTGACAATTTATTGGATGTCATTATAAACACAGCTAGTCAAAAAAACCACTAATTTCCATAACAGCTAGAGTGAAGGTAGTGCGTAGTGGTACAGCAGTATTGCTATAAGATCTGGTGTTTTATAAAAGTATAACTGAATTAAGAAAAAAAATTTTAATTTGTCCGAATATATAAATAGAAAAATGGATGATACATCGCAATTTTAATTCAAACTATCGTTTAACAATGCAACAAACGAAAGGGTTGCCAGAATTCATACGCTTATTTGTGGATCTACATTTTGCTAGTCAATAGAAAGTCATAATATATTATGGTTATACTAATTTTATTATGTAATTAAATGCCATGTCGCCTAAAGGTACGATAGAACAAATAGAACGATTGGTTCGTATTTTAAAATAATATAAATTTATTTCGAACAAGACAAGCGCAAGCCCTCTTTGTTATTCATAACATAAATTGAAAAGTAATTACCGTTTATCGACAAATCAATTTACAATATAAATACAGGATGTATATAATAAAATTTGATAATCTTTGAACAATCGAGAAATAATCAACAAACGAATTCATGTCCCGTACGTAAGAATTGGGGTTTGGAGCCCGTATTCCATTATACTACTGGCTTGGTATTATGTCAGTGCTGTCTACACGGGTATAAAATGCAAGCCAGTGACAGTATGACAAGTGTAGAACGATAGTGGGAATAAGCCAGTAACTTAAAAAATAAAATCATTCTATTTCATTATGCTGATTTGAAAAGCTTGCTTGACGATTTTTAACTAGCTCGTCGATTCAATAATCGAGTATTTTGTTTACGCGTAGTCAGTTATCTTGCCATGTTGTCTTAGTGGCTTGAATCATCAAGCCAGCAATAAGGGAAATTCAAAAATTTCGTTTGCAAAATTTCGTCTTTTTGAATCTCTCCCTAGCCCTTCGTTACGTTGGATCACATCTTTTACAACCTCTTTTGCAATTGTAGCGTCACAATTTCTAGACCTCCCCCTACAAATAATCAAAAATTTATAAAAAAACTAACAAGCAAAAACAAAAATAAAAATTGACAAAGAACTGTGAACGTCATACTGCCTTAAAAACCCTTCTCTCAAGTCACGCTAAATAATATTCCTAATCCTTTCTACAAGAGGGAATCCTCTTCTTACCCTTTCTAACCTACGACATACTAATATACGTGGTTTAAGTCAACGTCTATATAACAAGACGTTGACTTAAAATACCCGTCTGCGTCAAATTTTGTTACGCTATGTAATACCCTTCGCTTCTACTATCTAAGTGACGTATTTTATAAATAGCCCCTAACCTTTACACGAGGCCAGGTAGAGTATTTCAGGTAAAATAGAATGAGTTTCATACCGCTTTCCTTCAAACCACGTACATTTGTTTGAAGTAGATTAGAAAGGGTAAGCGGAGAGTTTCCTAGCGTAAAAAAGGATTATGCTATTTATGAAATACGTCACTTAGCCAGTGGAAGCGGGAGATATTGCTTAGCGAAGCAAAAATGTGACGCAGGGGAAAGGTTTTTAAGGCATTTTGACGTTCACAGCTCGTTGCCAATTTAATTTTTCGCTTGTTGGTTTTTTATACAGTTTTAATTATTTGTAGGGGGAGTTCTAGAAATTGTGAAGCTACATTTGCAGTAACGATAGGTTACAAAAGATGTGATCCAGCGTAACAAGCGGGAGGGGGATATTAAAAATACGAAATTTTCCATGACGTATTTTAGGGATAACCCTTAAAGCTGGCTTGATGGTAAAATACTGGTTTGCTGGCTTGAAATATTGACCTCGAGTGTACGGAAAATTTATACTTTGTAAGAATAATAAGCGTCTGAAAATCAGTATCTAAAACCGTCTGGGTTTTTCAATTAAAAAACTGAATAAGAATTTTGATTTTTTTTCCATGAGTAAACATAGTCCTCGCAAGTTACCAATTATTTTACGAAAGGGGGAGTGGGATCGAAGAAATCATATTCATATAACTGACAGGAATTTCGATTTAGAGAAAGTATATAGAATTTTTAATCCTTGAAAGAATCGGGTCTTTTTTTATCGATTACTTATCGTAAAACCATGCGATTTGCATGGTTTAGGGGTTAGGGTCTATTTGGCCTGACTTTACTATGCCATTTGATGACAAGCGTGTTAATAGTCCTATGTGAGTATGTTGTATATGTCCTGTAGGAACTTTCAACAACTTTATATTATACAAGAGATTTTCATCCCTAGGTTTATTATATCATAATAAATTATTGTATAATAAATTTATTAGACGCAATTTTCTTTATATATTTACTTACCTAGAATATATTTAGACCTTTTTTGTTACAGTCCTCTTTCTCGGTGTAATAAAATCCGTTGACCTTATTAAGACGGTGTGTTATTAAAAAAATACATTATGCAAGTTGTATTGTTCCTTCTTCTATGCTTTCATCTTAAATGAGACACACTTGTATATGTAATATTATGCACCTTGTAAAAATCTTTTGATACCTAGTCATAGAAAAAATTATTTAACAAAATATACTTCTATAGAAAGTGCTAGTGGAATTTCAGTAGTGATTTCCAGGATGTCTTTCCCAAGCACGCCTCTTCTTTCAATTATAGTTTTGTAAATTCACTTTGTCCTACCTTTTTCTCACCTGAATCACAGCAAAAAAGACTCTCAGTTATGAGCTCTATATATTTGAGTTCCTTGTGCTTTGCTATAAATGTGAAAACAAACTAAAGTGAGGAACATCGTAAGTGCTTTATGTCTTGAATTGGTTTCGTATTTAATGTAGCTGGAAGTTTAACAATACATCTATATTACATAGATTAGTAATTAATTCAATTTTTTTGAGCTTATTATGTGTAGCGGTTCTCTCTAACTCCCTGTTTACACTTTGTCGACCTTAAGTACAAGTGTTGGGAAACCACAAACCGTACAGATTAAACAATAGTTGTTTGTAGACCAAAATGTTCTGCTGTAAAGGTTATCAAAAGGGGTAGCCAGACTAATAAATGAAAGTGACAATTTATTGGATGTCATTATAAACACAGCTAGTCAAAAAAACCACTAATTTCCATAACAGCTAGAGTGAAGGTAGTGCGTAGTGGTACAGCAGTATTGCCATAAGATCTGGTGTTTTATAAAAGTATAACTGAATTAAGAAAAAAAATTTTAATTTGTCCGAATATATAAATAGAAAAATGGATGATACATCGCAATTTTAATTCAAACTATAGTTAAACAATGCAACAAACGAAATGGTTGCCAGAATTCATACGCTTATTTGCGGATCTACATTTTGCTAGTCAATAGAAAGTCATAATATATTTTGGTTATACTAGTTTTATTATGTAATTAAATGCCATGTCACCTAAAGGTACGATAGAACGAATAGAACGATTGGTTCGTATTTTAAAATAATATGAATTTATTTCGAACAAGACAAGCGCAAGCCCTCTTTGTTATTCATAACATAAATTGAAAAGTAATTACCGTTTATCGACAAATCAATTTACAATATAAATACAGGATGTATATAATAAAATTTGATAATCTTTGAACAATCGAGAAATAATCAACAAACGAATTCATGTCCCGTACGTAAGAATTGGGGTTTGGAGTCCGTATTCCATTATACTACTGGCTTGGTATTATGTCAGTGCTGTCTACACGGGTATAAAATGCAAGCCAGTGACAGTATGACAAGTGTAGAACGATAGTGGGAATAAGCCAGTAACTTAAAAAATAAAATCATTCTATTTCATTATGCTGACTTGAAAAGCTTGCTTGACGATTTTTAACTAGCTCGTCGGTTCAATAATCGAGTATTTTGTTTACGCGTAGTCAGTTTTCCTGCCATGTTGTCTTAGTGGCTTGGATCATCAAGCCAGCAATAAGGGAAATTCAAAAATTTCGTTTGCAAAATTTCGTCTTTTTGAATCTCTCCCTAGCCCTTCGTTACGTTGGATCACATCTTTTACAACCTAGTGTCATTGCAAATGTAGCGTCACAATTTCTAGACCTCCCCCTACAAATAATCAAAAATTTATAAAAAAACTAACAAGCAAAAACAAAAATAAAAATTGACAAAGAACTGTGAACGTCATACTGCCTTAAAAACCCTTCTCTCAAGTCACGCTAAATAATATTCCTAATCCTTTCTACAAGAGGGAATCCTCTTCTTACCCTTTCTAACCTACGACATACTAATATACGTGGTTTAAGTCAACGTCTATATAACAAGACGTTGACTTAAAATACCCGTCTGCGTCAAATTTTGTTACGCTATGTAATACCCTTCGCTTCTACTATCTAAGTGACGTATTTTATAAATAGCCCCTATTAACCTTTACACGAGGCCAGGTAGAGTATTTCAGGTAAAATAGAATGAGTTTCATACCGCTTTCCTTCAAACCACGTACATTTGTTTGAAGTAGATTAGAAAGGGTAAGCGGAGAGTTTCCTCGCGTAAAAAAGGATTATGCTATTTATGAAATACGTCACTTAGCCAGTGGAAGCGGGAGATATTGCTTAGCGAAGCAAAAATGTGACGCAGGGGAAAGGTTTTTAAGGCATTTTGACGTTCACAGCTCGTTGCCAATTTAATTTTTCGCTTGTTGGTTTTTTATACAGTTTTAATTATTTGTAGGGGGAGTTCTAGAAATTGTGAAGCTACATTTGCAGTAACGATAGGTTACAAAAGATGTGATCCAGCGTAACAAGCGGGAGGGGGATATTAAAAATACGAAATTTTCCATGACGTATTTTAGGGATAACCCTTAAAGCTGGCTTGATGGTAAAATACTGGTTTGCTGGCTTGAAATATTGACCTCGAGTGTACGGAAAATTTATACTTTGTAAGAATAATAAGCGTCTGAAAATCAGTATCTAAAACCGTCTGGGTTTTTCAATTAAAAAACTGAATAAGAATTTTGATTTTTTTTCCATGAGTAAACATAGTCCTCGCAAGTTACCAATTATTTTACGAAAGGGGGAGTGGGATCGAAGAAATCATATTCATATAACTGACAGGAATTTCGATTTAGAGAAAGTATATAGAATTTTTAATCCTTGAAAGAATCGGGTCTTTTTTTATCGATTACTTATCGTAAAACCATGCGATTTGCATGGTTTAGGGGTTAGGGTCTATTTGGCCTGACTTTTTTTGGTCTACGAGGAATTTTTCAAAAATCATATACAAGTATGTAAGTACAAAAAAATGTGACTATTGTGAAGACCCTTGAACTAGAGGGTCAAATTGGTTAACATAACTTTTTTTTTCGGACACCCAGTGTATTTAAAATAGACTTTATTGAGAAATAATTTCAATGAAATTCAATTACATGCATCTGTCAAATATTAATGAATACTTCTTACATATTTTTATTTATTTATTAGTACCTACAAATAAACACTTCTTGTAATAGCAAAAGTCTAATTAAACGTCAGTTTGAAGCACCTTTATGAATCATATTTTAAATTTGTTTGTGTGTATAGGCTGGTTCAAATTATAACAGCAG
This sequence comes from Chrysoperla carnea, assembly GCF_905475395.1. Lineage (NCBI taxonomy): Eukaryota > Metazoa > Arthropoda > Insecta > Neuroptera > Chrysopidae > Chrysoperla > Chrysoperla carnea. The sequence continues at coordinate 55,151,970 of NC_058337.1, read as the reverse complement.
TGCTTCAGCAAAGGCAGATAACGTTAAAATAATGATAATTTCACAATACATTTATAGTCGGAAAGGGCTTTTTTTTGTAGATACAGGGTGTTTTGGAAAAGCAATTTTGGAATGGCTGTTTTGGGAGAAAATATTACCAAATTGTTTGCTCAGAAAAATTGAAATTTAGTATGGCCTAAGGATCCTTCATGATTTCAAGTTTATGGCGGTAAATTGCGGAAACCAAAGGTAGAGATTTAGACGGGCTATAAATCTGTTGTCGAAAAAATTTGTTACGCTTATAAGTGTATTGAGGGATTATCATTAGTTTAGCGTTAATTTCAACCCCTTATAGAAGTATATCAACCTGAAATTTTTATAGCGTGTTCAGGACAAAAATAGTAAGGTCGAGTTCGTAAATTAGCAACATAGGTCAATTGGGTCTTGGGTCCGTAAGACACATCCTGTAAACCGTAAGAGAGAGAAAAAAGGTTTGAATGTAAAAAATGTTCCTTAAAAAACAACTTTTGTTTTAGACATTTTTTTGTAAACCTCACTGTTTACCCACAAGTGCGCAAATTAGGTGTAAATTTTGTGTGGCTATCTAAGAGTAGATATCTTTCATTATTTAAGTTAAAAAACAAACGATTGCGTCATTAATGCTGTCTGCACATGGTATTTCAACAATTAACTCAGTTATTTGTTTATTTTCACTTGTTAATGATAGCTTATTAAAATATTGTGAGATACTGAGATGAAGCAGCAAAATATATGCCTTGACTAGAATTCGATAGGGTCCGCGTGGCTAATAAATCGAAAAATTCGTTTTTCATTTTTCGAACTAAGCAATAAAATAAACATTTACTTATAGATTTTTAATAGATCTAACATTGTTGTTTTTGTTGATGAAAATTTATCATTTACAATGAAAATGTTAACATGTATGTGTTCAAAGCCAAATAGTAGCAATAATATTATTTGCTTGTATTCCGGAAAAGGTTGGTTTACAAGTAAGAAGTTATATTTTACTGTTGTAACGGAAAAGCATTGACTTCCAGTCGGATATTACTGCTCGTTTGTCTTAAAATTCCAGACGTTATATATTTATGTTACAACATACTGTTGGATAAATAGTATTGGTTGTTGTAAAATCAGATCACATATAAAAAAAATAGATACTTCTTGTATTCTGTTTTAAACTAACTTGCTTGAGGCGGTCGACCAGGAATTAAAAAAATTTCCACTCTCTAATTAGCTAAAGAATTAATTGAAAACTTATTATACATTTTTTTTTAATTTAAAATCTGTAGAAAAAATGTTTACAGAAAATTACAAAACAAGTTTCATTAGAAATCGGATTAATAATTCGTGCTCCACCCAAAAATAAGGTTTTCAGATCGAAAGTTCTTTTTTATAACTGAATATAATTTTTTTTAACAGAATTGGAATAAAAATGCGAAACTTTATATTTCGTTAAAATCCGATACCGATATAAAAAATATTATAGTCCATGCACTTACAGTCTGCATACCTGGTTTCCGACTAAGACACGAAGTTGTAAATATTTCGTTTCGATAGAGCGTACCTGATTTATAAGATAAAATGTCTTATAAAAAAGCACTGCTTCAGTTTTAAAGTTCGGTTTACGAAAAGTTTTTGGGACAGTAATAGTTCCATTATTTTTATGGATAGAATCATTCCCATTAACAAAACTTCCGGTCTTAACTTTCTATTTTGGAATGCAACGCTAATTAAAAATTTCATCATTCATTTTTTGAAATTTTTGTAATACATTTAGTATTAGGTACATAAATTTCTTATAAAACTACTTTTAAAGCACCAAATAATTAAGGTATATTAAAAATAAAAAACTAGATACCATACTTGGGAAAACTTCGCCGAACAATTATCCCATTCTTCTTTGTTAACAAATACGTTCGAATCTCGACCATTTAGGAAAATTTTTAAACATGCTATTAATTTTAATCGATTTTCAAAATAAAATTCATCTGTGTATGTGTTTTATTGAAATAATAATATTTGGTAATTATCAATAATATAATAATAATATTTTAATAAATTTAAATGTGTATTTATATGAAGGTTGATTCACTTAGAGAACCATAAAGGTGGGTTTATATCAAATACCTAATGCCTATTAATAATATACATTTTAACTAATAAATACATATTTCAATTATTATTATTAATTGTGACGGGATTTATATGATTTTAAAACATAGGTAAATTTACCGATATACGAAAGATATAGGTAAATTTACCGAAAAGTAACGAATGAGAAAGTACTCGATATAAAAGAGAATAGGAGAAATAATAGTAGGAGGCAGAAATACAAATCGAATTGTTCGAGACAGGTTATCGAGTTAAGTTAGTTGGATTAATTTTTTTTTATAGTCAAATAAGTAGTGTATAAAAACAAAAGTGTCCGTGTATATATTAACCTCGGTATTATATATAGGCAGTTTCCTTATTGAAAGCAGAAAATTATACCAGTAAATTAAGCTTATCAAGACAAATTGAAAAGCTCTTTATCAAATTTCGATTTGAGGCCAAATTCGAGAGATGTCGACTATGGGAAAAATAGAAGGATTTATGCATTCATGGACGAACCATACTCATTAAACGTAGTAGGTATCCTAAAAAAATAATACTAAAAAACTATTTTGTTATAAATAAAGACAACAACAAAATATTACATATATTTATCAAAAAATTTCACCAATGCAGAGACACTTAGATGTGGGAGGTATCAATCTACAGTAGGGATTCAATTGTGTTTTAATATTAGTACAATACACTGCAGATAAGTCAGCTATTAAAGTTGTTGTGTTATCAGACATATGCGATGTGTTATCAGACAATCAGATATCTGCAGTGTATTGTACTAATATTAATACACAATTTAATCCCCTTTGTGTCTGTATTCCTTAACCTGTCTCTGTATTGGTGAAATAATTTGATAAATATGTAATATTTATTGGTTGTCTTTATTTATAACAAAAAAGTTTTTTTAGTATTGCCTACCCAATTAAATCATTTATTGTTTTATGATAGTCCCCTCTATATTCTAAAGTGACACCTATTACGTTTAACGAGTTTCAGATGAGTTAAGATGTAATATTATATAAATTATTGAAACAAAAATGATGACCACTGCGCTAATCGTCGGCGTCTGATCGTAGCTTATGATTAATTGAACTTGGGGCATGTTTTTTTTCAAGGGTCTAAAAAGCCGCCATACCGATGCAAAAATCTTTGCGGCTTGTAACCAAAGCTTTGAAATTTTGTGTCAGTGTGAGTGTCTTTTACCTAAAATTACAAAATTAGTTATTTATTACTCATTTTTTACATAGATTCTGAGAACCCCGCGGTTATTTTTCGGAAAGTAAGACCTATATATAAGGCGGAGTTCATTACTAAAATTGAGTAAATACAGCAAACAAATCGTAACTCTAATCGTTATTATTATTAAATATGCAATAATTTATTTTAATATGTATGTATTATCATCAAAAGCTTTTATCAGTAACGCATAACTTTAATAAAATTATTAAATACGATTATTATTACTGAATAGAGATACATAGATGAGTTTCCAGGAGGGTGCTTTGATTATGTTGTATAGAGTTTCAATATTTACCGACCCAACAAAACGTTATAATAATATACAGAAAGCACATTAAAATTGTGTGCTCGTGTAACAATACATTATTTGTAACGCAACTTTGGTAAATCGTTTTAACTTTCGACATTACAAAGATAATATTTTTAGGTATTCAAATTCATGTTAGTACACAGTACGAATTTGTTTTCATTGATTACTAAAAATTTTGCATCTAAGTCAAAAACATTTTTTATTTTGGAAAAATGTGCATATTTTTTTCGTAGTATCCGGGAAGTTTTATGGTATTAGAATATCAGCTTTTTATCTCTTAGTACAAGATCCGAATTAGGGTCGACCTTCACCCATCTATTTACCGAATACAAGTTAGTGCCACGTAAGTACTGTGAAAATTGTGACGGATATAATGGTACCTAACACTCGCAATATTCATATCTTTGAAAACTAATCTGTCCTATGTTACCTGGAAGATCCTCCCGCTTCTAAGGGTACAATCATTTGTTGAAATAGGTTGAGGTATTTGTTTTGTCAGACATACAGAACAATTTAAATAAAACATTCGTATAGATATAAATAATATCAAAGATAATAAATGAGAACTCTAGGATATTTCGAAATAAATTTCGATTTTTGCCTCAATTTCCTAGATCAACTTGTTTATATTATATAAATACGTATTTCGACTATCAAGTAGTCATCATCAGTGTGAACTAGCTAATCGTAATTAATCTTATTGTGTATGTTACTCGTTGCTAATTTGGTGGCGGAGTGCAAATCGAAACTTATATTCGTATAGATGTTTGTTCAATTAATTGGATGTCGTAATTTTTAAATACACATTCTGTAATGTTTTATTAGTATGTTTATTGTCTATGCATTAATAGGTAGGATTATCAATATTTCAAGATTATTATTTTAAATGATGTATTCATTAGGTTATTAAAGGTATTTTATATATCAAAGTAGGGACCTATAAAAGATGTGAGGTTATGTATTATTAGGTTTCGTATACCCTAAAAATAACTATGGTAGTGTAACATACACATTATATACTCATATATAACTAATAAGTGTTTGAAATTAATTGAAATTATATTTATTATATCTAATGACGCAAAATTTTGCAAACATTAGATATTGACTTAAAATTTTTAAGTTCAAACAGGGTAGCAAATTTCAGTAAAAGGGTTGATTTTTTGTATGTCTATTCAATACTATTAAATGAATTCTGAAAATTTGAGGGGGAAGAGGTCATCCGATTATTTACTTAAACAAACCCTGGAGTGTGTCTGGTGCAACTCTTGAGGTTCACACGAATAACTTCCCAGTTATGAAATTCTTTCAGGATCATATTGCTGTTAACACGCAACGACCGACATCTAAAGGAAGTCGATATCATTTTTTTTCAGGCGTTATCGATCCCGAAAAAATGCCGACGACCATACGTACACAGACACACATATACTTCTCCAAATTGGTGTTAATGCCTTGTCCGGTTCATGAAAAAAAATCGGACCCATTACAATAACTTTCTATACTGGGAAGTTAATGACTGACTAAAAATAGACGGGATATTTTCACACAGATTTACTTAGGAAAATAGGAAAAATTTTTTTTTAAATACCTTAAAGAAATTACCAAAATAAAAACTATGTGATGGGTTAAAAATTAAAAAAAAATTATATTTTCAATTTTGATGGTGACTGATTGATATACATACCTACCTAATCTGCCAAAATTAAACGAAAAGTGAACATAAAATTTTTCGATATTTCGCTTAGTTTTTGAAATATCGAAGGTGGTGGATAATTTCTGTTTAATTAATCTGTTTTCGGTATTTCGAAAATTAAGCCAGATATCGAAAAATTTTGTTTTTACTTTTCGTCTAAATTCATCAAGTTATAACAAAATTCATCATCGAAGTTGAAAAATTGTTAAAAAAATATAGAAAATAACCAGCAAAATATTAAGGACCCATATTGAGAAAAGTGGGCAAAAATATTTCAATTTATAACTATACTTTTACTTCTTTAAAAGTCTATGTCGAAATAGAAGCGCTTATAAAAAATTTTTATTGTTATTTCTATTAGTAATGAATTTTGTCAGTCCTGATATAATGATTTGTAAAGCACTAAGGCTCGTTTTCTACAAGCTTGAAATATTTTTAAACACATTATACTTTTGAATAAAACAGCTAATAATATTTGTAATGATTTTATAGGGACTACCTTTAAACACAAACAGATGTGTGATGCGCATAGATAAAATTTTAATATCTATAATGTTTTAATCTGCCAGTTCATACGCTCCCATAAACTTAAATTTGTAAATTTTGACCAATTCGGTTTAATTAGTGTATATAATTATTAATTTGATCATAGTCTTTATACAAAATTTCGAAGTGAAGTCAAACAGTTCGATGCGAGAAAGTCTAAATAAAGTAGCGTGAACGAGAGCCTCGTTTAATTAATAACGTATTAAAAATTTACTATAGGTTTTTAGACAATATGCAACCAATAACGACGCGTTACTATAAACTATCAAATTTGATGCCAAATTTCTATAAATTTCGACTCGCATGAGGCCTTAATAATACTGACTTTTTTTACTTCTTCCACTAAAGTTAAAAAAATGGCGTTCCAAAAAGTTTGTACGGATGGTGTTGCTATCGCGTCACTCCTTCTTTCGAATTTGGAAAAAAGAACTACCTTATTTACTATTTAAAAAATATTGTTCAAGTTCCGATTTAAGATACTCCTTGCATAACGAGCCAAGACAGTTCCATCACGCTGGAACTAGACTTGAAAAAAATTAGTTTTTTTTTTCTTAAATCATTTTAAAACTACAAACAATGGATTGGATGGTAGTGAGCCTTATTTGTTTGTAGTTACGATTTTTACCAATGAAAATCCATAATTTAGAGCCAGGATGACTATAAGAATTATGATAAGGTAATTAAAGGTGTTGTTGAGATCTGCTCTAAATCATTTATAGTTTATTGTAGTGATTCGATAATAAATAATTCCCAAGTTACAGTAAAAAGGTCAGGCATCTTCTGCTGAAATTTTTGTATACACGTATGTATACAAAGACAATGCATTTTTAAGGTAAGCTTGATTTGACTTTCATATAGCTTCCACCAAATTTAAAATACATGCCTTTTTCAGTTTTGAATTAAAAATTTAAATAAAAAATACTTTCTAAAGGGCAAACTTTTATTGTACTAGAAAATAATTTTGTAGGAATTACTTAGACATGACTATTCGTACAAGCTTGAGGCGCTCAATATAAAATATCAACAATAATTTGGAACACTTCAGGCTTTTATGAATAGTCATTAATGAGTCACTCCTACAAAAATATTTTCTACTTTTTAGTACAATAAAAGCTTGTCTTTTAAAAATTATTCTTTATTTAAATTTTAAGTATTACTATTTCGCGCCGAAAATCCGCAATTATTTTTTTTGAAACACCTACCTAACGACTCTTATGTTTTTAAGAATATAACGATACCTTAACTGGCGAAATATATCCAGCCGGAAGATATACAAGGTAATAAAGAAAGTTACAAACATACACTCGCGTGGAAAACATAACCAATTCTTAGTATGGAGTTAAAATAAAATTGCAAAAATTATTTTGGAAAAACAACAGTATAATTATAAATTCAATGGTAATGGCTTATATAAAAAATCGATTTAAAAAAAAATTACAATAATCAATATTTGGATATTTATATATTTAATTTTTTGAATATGCGAGTTATCATTATTACTCATACTCATGCCTAATCTCATTTGTTTGTCTATTTTATTATAATATATCCAATTCCTATGATAATAAACACTTGTATATACATTGCCATAATCAAAATTTTCACAATTTCCACGACCCCATGATAATACACCAACTAATTTATGATTATACACAGCTGGTCCACCTGAATCTCCCTATAACATTAAAAAATTTGCGTTTAAGTCAGTGACAGATTTCATTGCCTTGGTGGGGGAAATGAAAGAATTTTATGTTGACTAGAATTGAATAGAACGAGAAAATGAATCCGCGGTTTCCGCGTAAATAATATATAACCATTTTGCGAGCTTCGCGGTATCCATCTTCAATACTTTCGATTGTAGATCAGGGTTGATACTTTTTGAAACACAAAAAAAATCATAGAAGGATGAAACCTACTGGAAAAGGGAGAGAATATAACAAAAATGAAAGGAAGAATAATTTACGGGCGATCTGAAGCCGCGAAGTGGAAGGGATGACTTTTTAAGGGTAAAAAACGGCTTACTTTGATTTCCGGCAAAACTACAAGTTCTATGATAAAAAGTTAAATGACAAAGTTGTAGGTAGTAAAAATATCTACAACTTTTGATCTACACTTTTTTCATATAACTTCAAAATTTATGTGAAAAATTTAAATAACCAAGTTTTTAGTTTTTTATTTTTATTTTTTACAAAAAAATCTTTTTCACGAAACTAAGTGAAAACTTACTTTGCATGTACCTTGTATGTATCTTGAATGTCCTTAACACTCCATTTATTTTATTTAAAATATTTAATGTCACACCTTAATATCGAAAAAGCACCCTTATTTTAAACCGAAAATTCTCTCGTCAAAAAAATCTGTTTTTTTAAAAAGTCGGTTGGCTTTTTATTCGTTGAAATCTCTACTTTGTGATGATGTAAAAAAATAATTACCATGCTAAATTTTTTTAAGAAATCATTGAGTAAAATTTTGAGCTACTTATTAAAATTTACACTTTTATGACTCGAAAAACGTAAGACTTCAATCGAATCGACTCATCGAGATTATGAAGATTAAAAATTTGTAAATAGGTCTAGTATACCTCTTTGGGTTAAATTGAAAGATAACACCGAATTTGAAAACCAAAACCATAAGCTCTGACTCGAAATAGGTATGGAAAACGATCTGTGTTAAGCAAAATTTACAATGATAAATCTCTTTTGATTGGACTATCATGAAAAAAGTGTTTTTTGAATGAAATGGTAAGCTAAAAAATTGATTCGTACCAGTTATTAATTAAAGGAAATATATATAATATACATGAGTTATTCATGGAAAATTGTTTTTCATGACATTTGAGCACGTGTAAAATTTTTAATAACACGTTTTTAAGTGGTTCATGATAGCTTTAAAAGACAATTTTAATATTGAACGTGTTTGGTTTCCCAAATTACCCCTGACTCGTATATTAGGATTTTACGGTGAAAAAAGATTTAGTACTAAGATTTTGTATAATATTTTCAAAACTTACGTGACACATTGTTGATATTTTTGATTTTAAACATAATACACCTTCAGCTACACGATTTTCATTTCTTATTGTTGGACATTGTTTAATATCCACACAAATTTGGGTCGTATATTGTAAATATGGATGTGCTTTTGTCCGAGACTAAATAATAACAGAAATTAGAATTTTTAAATTGTTAAGTTTATTTGTTCCAAAGCGACATAGTTCCAAGTTTATTTCAAGTTTGTTAGCCCACAATTTGAAGACCGTTTTTTTTTTTTTGGTTTAAAGTTCTTGTTTGTCTTAAAAGAAATTTCCATGTACATTTAGTAAAATTTTGAGATTTAGATCTATTGATTTATAGGTTTTAGGGCCATGCCTATAAAAATTTGGACTATGCAAATTGAAACGTTCATGTTGTCGGTCAACTGTCGTTCCAGAAAATGTTTTTTGCATTTGGTAATCGATTATTTTCCTGTTAAAATGACAACAAAAAAAAACGGATATGCACCAAATTTAAGCTGGTCCACATAATCAAAAACTATTTGTGCACCATGAAAGATAGACAAAATTAAAATTAAAATTTGGCTTTTTATGAGTTGCAGCTTTCTTTCAGTTAACAGTTAAAACAAAATTACTGAATGTAGTTTTCCCCAGCCGGAAGTAATACATGGAGTTCCCATTTCAATCTCGTGATCAATTATATCAATTGTAGATAATCCTTTAGTTGGTTCTTGATTCCAAAACTTTCCACTAATCTTAAAATTGAAAAATACTAATAAAAAATAAACTTTTTGATATATTAAATCGTTTTTTCAAGAATAGTTAAACTCATGTTTCTGAGTATGATAGAATATAAATTGAAAATAAATTTTGTATGTGGCTATTAAAATAACAGTAATTATTATCGACTTTCTCACCTCCACCAAAGCAATATCATTATCTTTTATTTTATCCCGATTATAATCTTGGTGGTTATACCAATTTATAACTCGAAATCTTTGCGTTTCTTCTGATCCAAGATTAGAATTTCCAGCTATAACGTCTATAGTTTCATTGGGTCCAAGAAAACAATGGGCAGCAGTTATTACGAAGCTAATGTTGAAAATGGTACAACCACAATAGAATTTGTCCATATCATCCTTTACTCTTACAAAGCCGGCCTGAAAATAAATGAGAATTAAAGACTTTTGGAACTTTATATTGATGTTCCGGACTGTTGGAGTAGGAAAATGCTTAGCTAATCTTTGTTACTGGACCTATTACTATCAGCAGACCAAAATACGTATCGAAAAAGTTGTACGAATTTCATTTTCACGTCTCCGCCATTTGAGTGATTTTGTCTAACCACTTTCCGATCAAATTTGTGAAGGTGATTTCTGTTCTAAATCAAATTTGATCGGATAGTGATTAGACAAAATCACTCAGATGACGGAGGCGTGAAAATAAACCTCGTCCAACAACGCGGAATATTATTTTTATACAATGGCAATGTTTTCTCAGTCTTATTGTCAGTCGGTGAGAAAAAAGATTATTCTGTTTCTTCATCAATATTTCTAAATAAAATTAATTGTTCTTTTACTTACCTGGTAAGGAAATTGATAATCCACAGCTGTTATTCCATTAATAAGACGTCGTGCTGTTTCACTTAATTCATTTGGTAAAACAAAATGAATTATATGACTTAAAATTGGAAAACATGTGTAAAATATCGCGAAAAATGTTGACATATTGTTTCCTCTTCAATATAAATGTTGACATATTTCAAAAAGTTGTTTGTTTGGTGAAATGTCACTTTAGCCTACTGATTATTAAGTAAGTTCTTTTTTCCATAATGTATAGTGTAAGGTGCAGGGTACAAATGAGAGAAAATGTGTAATGGAAATGTATACTATTACGAGATACCTTACACTCTCCACTATGGCAAAAAGAACTTCATTGATTGATGATATTCATTGATTCAAGATCAAAGAGTCAATTCACAGACAAAGTTGAAGTGTTTTCCGGATAGCGTTCACCAAAGTTTAAAAAACTTTGTACCTATACTTTATATTTTTGCTAAAAATAAGTTTTATCAAAAATAAATTTTTAACGAGGGAGGTAGCATAATTAACTATTTTACTAACTAAAAAGTTAACATTTTAGGTCAAACAAACTATAATTTTTTTATTGAACTTAATAAATGTTTATGCAAAATAAACTGATATGTAAGGCCTATCTAATATAATAGTATATTAAAATCTCGTGTCACGGTGTTTTTGTTTTAACTCCTCCGAAACGGCTGGGCCGATTTTAATGAAATTTTTGTATATTTGGTAGGTATGAGAATAGGTCGTTAAGTGTTTTTACCCTCCTACCTTCACCCTAAGGCGATGTGGGCGATGCTTAATCTTTAGAGTAATTCAGCTCTGCAGGTAGAAGCAAGTATTCTCAATGAGTATCATCCATCTCACTTCGGAACATACCTTTTTTGCTAAAAATCAAAGTCTGCTCACCACTGCCCAAAGGTGGTGAAAAAGGAGATGATAGTGTGTGTATGGAAAATCCCATGTAAATAATTTTATAGGTAAATATAGATCAATATATGCTATAATGTCAATGTTAATAAGGTTTTCTTACCTTCATGTGGCTTATAATATTTACAAGGAGAACTAGTTATTCTTCTCACAAGCAATATGTTAGGTTAGGATAAGTTATATTAGGTAGCCTGTCCACGAGAGGCATACATAGGCTGTAGGGCCCATTGTGATACCATATGTGTCTTTTACCACTTTTTCCGCTGATAACTTCATTTATCAGCTCCTCAATTATTTTTAGAGTCTAAGTACACCTCCTTCATGCTCTTACCTTGATGAATGGGAGTTGTAGGTTAATCAAGATTAGGTAATAATTGCTAATCAAAAGTTATAATCAAATAAATTGTAGGTGAAACAATGTTCACAGAGGTCATCTAGTAACTTTATAAATATTTAGAATGTAAGTAAGTCTCACATTTTTATAGCAAGCTTACAGCTGATTTTACTATTAAAATGTTATTTTGAATTATGTTGTTAACGATTTTTTTAATTTTCTCCTATAAAGGTGGGGTGGGGGTCTGAAGTCACCGAAAATTTGCTAACGAAAAACTTAAATGCTTCCTTACCAAAAACTATCTCAATTCTTGTTAATTTTTTTCAATGAATTTTTTGGGTTGATATAATTGAGTTAATTATGATTCTGTGAGAACTACTACGACCTTTTATATATTTTTGTTTTTGTCGGGATATCACTTCTTTTTACAAGGCAATGCTATTTTGTTTAAAACAAGTACTTCTTATTAACAAATTTATAATTACTTACCTTTGCCATATTCTTTCAGCAATCTGAAATGTTCACAGCATTGCTGATAATTATTTTTGATTGCTGTTACACTGCATTTGAAAATCCTTATAACCAATATTGATCAATGTATAATAATTTTGATCCAAAAGTTTTATTTTATAGTTTTGAGTTGAAATAAAATTTTACTATTATTATTCTAAGTTTTTTCCACTTTAGACATAATCCAAACACTTCTATCTTTAGACATAATAAAAATACAAAGCCATTCCTAAAATACTTGCTACAATTAATGTTGGTAAACTTGGTTGATTTTTGCAGGATTGATTATACAAAATCCACTGTCTGTAATGATAAACGTCAGTGAAGACACCAGGATTTTCCATATTTGCACAAGCACCCTTTCCCCATGACACGATACCAGCTAATTTGTGACCTACAACTGCTGGACCTCCTGAATCACCCTATTTTTAATAAAATAACAATAATCATCATTAATAATATAGAGAAATACTTGTGTGTTTTTATACTGTGTGTCATCATTCGATGACCACCAATTTTTGATATAATCTTTAAAACAAATTCATCCAATTAGTTTTGTTTTAATAAAGTTTTAATGATTCCTATTTAAGTAGATCAACATTAACTGAATAGTATTTAAATGATCGACTAATTAAAATAATTAATACACATTTGAAGATTATCTCCTTGTATAACTAAGTATCGTTCATTGCAAAATTAACAATCTTCTTGTAAATAAGTTTTAATATACGAAGCTTTATCCAAATTAATGAGCAGGAAAAAAACAAGTGTTCATTCACTGTTTCCCATTTTTATTGTTTATTAAAAATCAGAAATTATGAGAATATGTAGTAACTTAACAATTAAAACAAAACTAATTGGGCAAATAAGTTTTAAAGAATATAACTCTTCACTATTTTTAGAATTACAGTGCATTGATAACTTTTAGATTGAGACACATATACATATATGTAAAATCATGAAGGTAAAACTGACAAGTGTGAAAGAGGGCTAATAGGATAATCGTGGAATTCTAATGGCGGAAAGTGTAAAATTACATTTTTATATTAACATAAAATGTTAAACTATGGATAAATATTGATCTAAATCAATTACACACTTACTTGACAAACTGCTTTGTTTACTGATTCTAAACAGATCATACCAGATAACCAATGAATATTTTTAATCATACACCAAAATTTAGACATCATCGTTAATTCTATCCAAAATAAGTACCGGGAAGCTTCTCCTGTATCCTACATATATATAAAAAAAAGTCGTCCTACTTATTTTAGCAACGGCGAGCAAGTACTCTTTTATAGACATTGGCTGCGTTTAGCTGTACTGATCGCTCAGTATTGCACGGTTAGTATCGGCGCATCATAAATCATCTTTAACCCAAAATAGATGGTCGTAGATGGAGTGCTTTACCAACCGAGATATACTTAATGAATAAGTTCAACTGAATGCAGCCATTAAAAGGGGCTATGGTGAATTCACATCAAGTCAACAAATAATCCACGACAAACGACATTTTTGTCTAATGAACTTTGCGATATGGTGAATGAGAGAGAAGACTGCCAGTTATTTCCCCTGTGTCCTTTTCTAATCTATATGTCTTGGCTACATATTGTTTACATTATTGGAGAGACACAAAATCTCTATGCATCATATGATTATGACATATGACAAGGCCACAGGGGTCACTCATCTTAGAGATATGAATATAGAGAACGCTAGCCTGTAAGTGGATGCGTTATGCGAAGCGGGAGAGAAAACTGGCAGTAAGTTCCCCTGTGTCCTTGTCTAATACATATACTTACTAATATATATATTTGTACTAATACATATTGTATAATAAGTATATATGTACTACTTTTGATTATGACACAGGGGAACTCACTGACAGTTTTCTCTCCCATTTATCATATCACAGTTCTACCATCATGTGTAGATATTTCATCGCACGTCACCCCGATTTGAATTTGTCGTTAGGTAGCCTCGGTATGATTTCATTGTAATTGTCACAATAGGAACATTGAGCCATTCTGAGCTATATTTAATTTTAGTTCTAAATTTAAAAAAAATGTTTGATCTAAATTAAAAAAAAACATTGAAATGAATATTAACTGCAGCAGAAGAAAAATATTTGACAGATTCGTCAAGCTGCACACCATTATGGCATTCTTCGCTTTTTCCTTTGGTAGAGCTTGAAATCACATAACGCTTGATGTCAAGCTAACTAACATGAAATTTTTATATAGTTTTTATTAGCACATAATTTTAAACTTTTGAATGATCAATTTCGTTGATTTTCGTTGATAGGTGGAACAATAAAAACTCAATGTACCAAAAACAAAACTAAAATTTTAACTTTTCATACCCTCGTTTTACCCCAACCAGAGACAACTGCTTTAGTTCTATCTTGAATTGCATAGTCGATAATTTGGATTGGTGCAATTAATGTTGTCGTATCGCTTCCGTCCCAGTAGGGACGACTCCCATCCCAGAAGGTATCTTCTATCTATAAAAATAAATAAGTGTTTAGCTGAAATAGTTATAAAAGATGGTAAGATATAACAGCAATTATTCACCAATTGCTAGATAACGTTAAAATAATAATATATCTCCATACACTTAAAGCCTTCTCTTTCTTTACAGATACAGAGTGTTGAAATTTTGGGGAAAAATGACATTTTTGGACGTATTACCAAATCAGGTGGATCACAAAGAAAATAAAATTTTGCATACAATGTCACATTAAATTCTCTCAATATCGAATTAAAGTATTATCAATATAATTAAACTTACTTTAATTATTGCAATATCGCTTATTAAAGTATTCCTGCTATACTGTTTACGTACAAGGAATTTTTCCACTTTATGCATTTTTATACCTGGTGCTAAGCGATCAACTTCTCCTGCTATTATGTAATAATCATAATTTCCAGAGTAACAATGAGCTGCTGTAAGTACAAAACTTTCATTTAAAATTGAACCACCACAAGTAAAGAAATATTCATAATAATTCTTTTTGATGAGTATTCCCGCCTAAAAAATCAAGAATAAAATTCAAAAGTGATGTATACCTTAACCAAGGGAGGGGGAGGCGAGCCGAGCAACCGGCTGGATCGGCAAAAATGTGGGGTGTCAAACCCTTAAAATTTGATATACAGCAATCTCGATAATCAAGATTCAATAAGAACAGGGCTTTTCCGAAAAGTGGGATTGTATGGAAAAATTCATTATAATGTCAAATTCATGTAATGTCAAACGGAGATGTTTTATATCTGTCAATACACATGTAAAGATTAAAATTCGAATTATTAGAACTTTTCGATTTATTTAGGATTAAAATAGGCATTCAAATCAACTAATACGCATAGTAAATTTTTAGAGGAAGAGGAATTATTTAGGCTCTTGGATTATATGGGCAATAGAATCAAAACTTTAATTGATAGAGGTATTTCACGGATAACAAAACAAAACAATGACTCAAATGTTTTATTGAAGTTTTTATCTTGAAGTATTCGACTTGTTTAAATAGAGCTAATTGAGTGCTATTGTATATTATTTAATTAATTATGAGGGTTAATTTATGCTTAAAATAATAGTTAAATCTTTAAATGATATTGGTTATCAGTTAATTTTCATTGAAAATGTAAAAAAGAGCCCAAAAATATACAATTTGGTGTTTTAGATTTTTTTAACTTACCTGATATGGAAATTGCCCTTTTACTGCTCTTTGACCATTTATGATGCGCTCCTTTATAACTTTTCGCTTTTTTGATTTTCTTTTGTGAACCTTGCTTATATTTTGCGAAGTTTTACGATCATCTTCAGAAGTTGAGGATATCGTTACATTCTCAATTAATGCATAATCATTTTCGCCGAGGATAGACTCGGTGGAGCTTTCGGCAACTAATGCCCTTGCATCTATTGGAATTATCAATGTAGTTTCCATCGGTAGAAGTTCTTTTGCGAAATATGGCGACATGACTGTAGAAACATTATCTAATTCTGTCTATTTGCAAGGATATTAATTAATAAATAACCCAAATTAAATTGAAATGTTCATGATATTAAATTTGTTATGTCCGATATTTTTAAAAAGGAAAAATTCATGAAATGTATCATGAGATAGTCAAAGAGAAGATAAGGACAATTTTTATGTTGTTTTTCTGCTCTTAGACCATTTTGATACGTTATTTTTTTATTTTCCCTGTTTGGATTTTCTTCTATAAATTCAGGTTATATTTTGAAAAGTCTTACGCTCATTTTCGGAAGTTGAGGGTATCTTTTCATTATCAGTTGATGCATAATCATTTTCTCCCAGGGAATACTTGTTCGTGGAACTTTCGACTACGAATGTTCTTGCTTCCATTGGAATTGTAAATGTAGTTTCTATTGGTAGAAGTTCGTTTGAGAAAGATGGTGATATGATTGCAGAAACATTATCTAATTCTGTTGATTTGCAAGAAAATAAGTAATAAATAAACAAGCATACAAATTAAAAAATTTCATTAAAAATTAACTAGACCACAGTAAATTTGTTATGCCCCTTATTTTTTAAAAAGGAAAAATTCATAGAAGAACGTATAATGAGATAGCCAAAGAGCAGATAAGAACAATTGTCATTCCTATTTTCTGCTCTTCCACCATTTTGATAATTTTTTTTTTTTCTATGAACCCAGGTTAGGTATATTTTGCAAAATCTTACGCTCATTTTTGGAAGTTGAAGATATCGCAACGCTTTGAGTAAGTACAGAATCATTTTCCCAAACTGTAGATTTATTTGTGGAACTTTCGACTAATAATTTTATTGCCTGGACAGGAGTTGTCGATGTAGTTTCCACTAGTAGACGTTCATTTGGGAGAAATGATATGATTGTAGAAACATTATCTAATTCTGTTGATTTGCAAGGATAATGAGTAATAAACAATAATAGAAAAATTAAACAAACAATTTTGGATAGTTTAATCATCGTATTAAAATTAATTATATCATAATAAATTCATTGTGTCAATATTTTTAAAAGCCTACTGGGTATTTTTATATGAGGGAAGCGGAGGGTAACCAATAATTGGCAGACTTACGGAAGTAAACCAACCCTTAACGTCAATTAATCTGGTGTACCTAAATTATTTATTTTTTCGATACTTTCGCAAAACTTCTGTTAAGGCTGTTAAAGGCGTTGTATGTTCTGCCTTTGTTATTTTTCACTAACAATAATAAAATATCTAAGTGGCAGCCTCCTCATCATAACGTTGGATTCAAAGACCAAAAATTTGTAGAAATAATAGAATTAAAGTCTGGCCTATTGAATACTCAAAATAAAGACAACTACTTTTTAATTCTAGATTTCATTTAGTCTTAGATGTTATATAATGACGAGGTTAAACAAGTGAAAACAAATAATTGTCTGAGTAAATTGTTGAAATACCATGTATAGACAGTGTTGATAGACACTGTCACAGTGATGTTTACGAAAAAATGTTTCAAACAACAATTTTTTTATAAGGAACATTTTTCTACATTTAAACTTTTGTTCTATCTCTAACGGTTTACAAGATGGATCCTACTAACCCATTTCACCTATGTTGCTCATTTACGAACTTGACTTCTCTTTTTACGCCCTGAGCACGCTATAAAAATTTCAGTATCTTTTTCGTTTTGAGTTATCGTGTTCACAGACGGACAGACAGACAGACAATTGGAAATGGACTAATTAGGTGATTTTATGAACACTTAAACCAAAATTTTGTTTTATGTGGGTGGTTTTTACCTTGCAGAATAATTATTCCAAAAAATTGCAATGTTTTGTATCTTCTGGTTGCCATAACTCAAAACCAGAAACTACAAAAACAAAATCGGAAAAATTAAAAAAATTAAAAAAAGATACTCTGGGACTGATTCTCTGGGTAATATCATCTGATAATGTGGCAGAAACATATTCATTCCTGTCATTTTAGCCATAAGTTACGCAATTGGATATGACTCAGCACCTCTTGAAATCCAATGAAAATCGAGAATTTTGGCAAGGAATATCTCGAAAACGTCACATTGGCGAGATTTACGCTCATGGAAAAATTTGTTCAAAACCAGTCCTAATATATATATATATATATATATATTTTCTCTATGTCCATATATATATATATATATATATATATATATATATATATATATATATATATACATATATATCTATCTATAAAAGTGGCCACCCACATCATTACGACAGTGTGATCAATTTTACCGCTCCATTAATTATAATTGCTCACACTGCCGCTGCCTGGAGTCGAACCCACAATCTCCCAGTTAGTAGTCGAAAGTTTTAAAGAATATTTAGATCACACGACCGCTGAGCCAGTTTCCTAAAATATTTGCTGCAATTAATGTTGGTGAATCTGGTTAATTTTTACAGGATTGAATATACAATATCTACAGTTTATAATGATAAACATCAGTAAAGACACCAGGATTGTTCTTTCTATCACAACCACTTGGTCCTCATAACAAGGCACCAACTAATTTGTGATTAACAACTGCTGGACTTCCTGATCACACTATTTGAAATTAAATAATAATTATCATTATATATACCCAAATCTTTTATTATTTTTTTTACATTGTGCATAAAATATAAAATCTGTTCAGATAAGAAAAAAACGCGACTGCCATACAGGCGGAAAAGCCGAAATGTTGTTTATCAAAATGATGTTAAAGCACTTGAATAAACAGAATATACAACCAACTTTTTGTCGTATGGCGTTATTAGCAAGTTCAATACAAAATAAACTAATATGTTTATTATAATTCATTTATTTTCTGGTGGTCATTACAATGGATAAAAAAGATACACACAAATGACCGTAAACAAATTAGCGAATAATATTCGTAAATTTACAATTTTCGAAGGTTGGTAGCTATGTAAAATCCAATCTCTGTAATACCATAAATCAGTAAATACGCAAATGTTCTTATAGCCACCCATTGATACAATACCAACTAATTTACCATCTGCTATTGCCGGACCACCAGTGCTACTCTGTAATAAATAAAATTCCATGAGTTCTTGATATATATTGACGCAATATGGGGTGACACTATTATCGGAAGCTGTGACAGAATCCGTGTAACCTGATTCAGTGAACAAAAGAACCTACTTGCCCCAAATTAAGCATTTCAAAAAGAATTTGGGACTGTATATTTACCTCAGTGGGGCTCTATGCCCCGCTATGACTAGGTTAAGTTGGTTGAATTTTCCTTGGTCTCCTATAAATACGTTACAAAAATATTTTTATTATCAAATTTCAGATGTAATTGTATTTTATGAAAAACATTTCCGACCATAAAAGGTTGATTTTTTTATTTAAATTCTGCTTTCTTTTATGGTTTAAGAGATGAGCCCAATAGTCCAAATGACTAAACTCAACGTTACTCTTTGTAGAAAACGCTATAGAAATTTCAGGGTGCCATATATTTTCGTTTTTGTATTATAGAGAAAACGAACAAATAGGCGGACAGTAAACATACATAATTTTTAATATACTCCTGATGTATTGCATTCATGCAGTGTGTAAAACATTTCATGAGTATCAAAAAAACTGAAAAGAGTGACACTGAGAATAAGAAAGTAAACAATTAAAAACAAACACTGTTTGAGTTAATTGCTCAAATACCATATATAATGTTGGTTATGGAATTGTTTGTTTTTTCACGTCATGTAAGTAAAGAGAGAGAGCCAGCCATATCCCAACACATATGACTGATATTCCCATATAATATATACTATACAATGTTGGAACCTAATTTACGCAATCACGGGTAAGCAATGATGATTTCGAAAATGTTTCAAACAAAAATTGTTTGAAACTTTTTGAATTGTTTCATAAGGAACATTTCTTACATTTAAACTTTTGTTTTATCTCTAACAATATACAAGATGGGTATATCCTACGGACTCAAGACCCAGTTGACCTATGTTGCTCATTTACGAATTCGACCTCACTTTCTGCGTCCTGAGCATGCTATAAAAATTTCAACTTAATTTATTTTTTATTTTTTGAGTTATTGTGTTGTCCGACGGACAGGCAGACAGATAGACGGCCAACCGGAAATGGACTAATTAGGTGATTTTATAAACACCTATACCAAAATTTTGTTCATAACATCAATATTTTTAAACGTTACAAACTTGGAACTTAACTTAGTATATCTTGATTTATTTCATATACATGGCATAAAAAAGCTGATGTTACATACAGTACAAATTCCGGTTTCTTTTTCTGCAAATCCACAGAATCTACCCTTCATAGATCTCTCTAAGTCTAGCATACATTTTCTATCTGAATTTCGAATTATCTCTGCGTAATATAATTCTAGTATGTAATCTGGATCACCAGAAAGAATCTGAAATGCATCATTATATTATTATTACTTATTAATATTCGGGCCTCTCCACTTAAGCTTTGCAGAATTGCCAAGCTATATTTATTTATACTAATACCCTATTCTGACAATTGATCAATTTAAATATATTGTTCAAACATAATGAGAAACAAGTGAAAAGAAACAATTGACTGAGTTAATTGTTGAAATACCATGCATAGTCAGTGTTGATTTCTGTATCACATAACATATACAAAAATGTATAGACAGTGTTGATGCGCAATCGTTTGTTTTTTTGACGTCACGTAAATAACAAAAGATACTCACTTTTAAATAGACACACACACAACTGATATTCCTATATTAATACATACTATAAAATTGCACCTAATTAACGCCCTCGTGGGTAAACAGTGATGTTTACAAAAAAATGTTTCAAACAAAAGTTTTTTATTTTTTTATAAGGAACATTTTTTACATTTAAACTTTTGTTCTATCTCTAACGGTTTACAAGATGGGTCCTACGGACCCAAGACCCAATTGACCTATGATGTTCATTTACGAACTTGACCTCACTTTTTACGTCCTGAGTACGCTGTAAAAATTCAGCTCGATATCTTTTTTCGTTTTTGAGTTATCGTGTCCACAGACGGACGGACGGACGGACAACCGGAAATGGACTAACTAGGTGATTTTATGAACAGCTATGACAAAATTTTTTCCTAGCATCATTATTTTTAAGCGTTACAAACTTGGGACTAAACTTAATATACTATGTATATTTCATATATGCATGGTATAAAAACTGACATATTTAATTCATTTGTTAGATTTTTATTTCAATACTCTAGCACAATTTGCTCAGAGAGAGAGTTTTTGAAGACATCTTCAAACCCAAATAAATTGCATTTCAGGAGATAATGAAACAGACTTATGGCTCACTCCCATCCCTCCACACTGACCTTTGTGCATAAGTGTATATTTATGCACATAAGTGTATATTTATGCACGATTTAGGAGAAACTATGACTAAAACTAAAGTGCATAGTGACATATTTTGCCGGATTTTGGCAAACATTTGCTTGCATGACAAATAATGGTCATGTATGTTGTCGCATCTATAAACGTTAGACTTTACCACTACTGGATCGCCCCATCCTAAAACTGTCATTGAAAGGTTTTCTGGAACTTTAGAAGTAGTTAGTGATATATTCTTAACTCCCATTTCGGGCCTGCTATCCCAGAAAGTACCATCCACCTATAAAAAATGAAATAACATATTAATCTCATACTCCATCAAGATATGGTCTTACACTGTTATAAAAAGGCCAAGTATTGGTTTTTAAATTGCCAATTTAATAGCATTGTTTTTTGTAAACATTCAGTTTTACTTTATAAACAAATTTTAATTGTTTTTTTCATAATTCTGGAGATCCAAAACGACATAAAATACATGTGGCGTCCTTCTGCTATCCTGCCATCAACAGTATAAGAACTTTTATTACAGGGCTGGCCACTATTGTCAAATCAAGTTCGAGATTTAATAAAATTAAATAATTATAAACAACATAATAGTAGTAAATACTCGCATTGAGGTGTAAGTGTCGCAGTTTTTAGCTCAAGTAAGGAAAGACCAGAAGAATCGTTTAATTTAATAAAACTTTAATAACATTTTCTAGCTAAAATTAATGAAGAATTAAACATAAATATTCGAACAGCATAACAAAGTATTCCTAAAGAAGTTTTGCTAGAAACATTTGAACAACATAGTTTTAAGAAAAACTCGTTAAATTAAACTAAATTTTTGTTAACTATCAAGTGTTTGGAGTAAATTTGCGTCATCAAATACATATGAAAATTAATTTGGTTTAGGCGCTCGAGCCAGATTTGAGTACCCCAGTTTCTCTCTTCTGCAATGTACTGAAAACTATTTTAATATTGAGTAGAATGATGAAAAAACGCAGAAAATACATTTGTTTTCCATTTTTCCTCCCTAATCTTACATAACCATTCGTGCATGATCGAGAGGTAGCATACTTTCATTTGGTAGGTTGGTAGAATACATCAAAAAAATACAGAAAATTAGGCATTTTTCTTGAGAAAATTAGTCCGTTTCGCTTATCTTTTTCCAATGTTATTTTCTATAATAGAATTCATTCAATATTTATGACGAAACCAATATAATCTGGAGTATACACAAATATGGAAAATAAATTTACGATATGTTAGCCACGAGAAATTTTCGAAAAATTTTGTTCTCATTTTAGTGAATTAATATAACCTTGGCTTGACATCAATTTACACTCAATATTATTAACTTTATAGTAGTCGCGCTCAAGTACTACATAGGCCGCGGGTTGACAATGCACTTTGCTAAATAATAACGTTCACAGTTTTATTGGGGTAGCATTTTCCTAGTCTTTTTATTGTGCACTTTTTATGTCCATCAGTGTTTCTATAATCTCAATTTGCTTTAAAATCGCGTTAAATTATCGTAGGTACCAAATTTTCATTGTCGTCAATTAGGTCACTATTTCAGACATAACTACAACTGAAAATATTTCCCGCCAAACTTAGAGTGTAACTTAGTTAGTGTATAAAAATTATTTCTGTAAACCGTCTTTCCTGAAATAGAAATTTTCATAATACATATTTAGCTATTTATGACTTACTTCAATTAAAGCAATATCAGATGTCATAAATACAGGATCATATTTTTCATGCACAATGAAGTTTTTAACTTCAAATTTATTTGCATGTTCCTCACTTTCAAGACTCTTAAATGGTTGTAAACTGCCTACATGTACTACATATACATTTTTTTCACCATAGTAACAATGAGCGGCTGTCAGTACATAACTTTCATTTAGAATCGCACCACCACATATTTCTATTGTTTCTTCCTCGCTTTCATTAAGTACATTGATCATGACCTGAGAGAAAAACTTTTTAAATATAGAGACAAAATCCAGTTAATATATTTTTTGGTTGTTTCTGATGTCAGTCCAATCAAGAATACGGATTTCCATCTCCATCAGCTATGTTTCTGAAACATAGCTGGACAAACAGTTTCCAAATATACAGATAACTAGCTTTTTCCCGAAGCTTTACTCGCGATAATGATTCTAATGAATTCAAGGAATGATTATTGAATGATGAGACATTCTCGAATACAGAAAAAAATTTATATTCCCAGGAATTTTTTTTTTTGTGTTTCTAGTATGTTTCACAAAATCACTTGTTGAAGTTATCCTGAAAATTTTCAACATACTTTTTTATAGTTTTGGAGAAAATGGACACCAAAGTTTTTTCCTAAGTTGCGCCCTCGCGAGTAAACAGTGACGTTTACGAAAGAATGATTCAAATTAGAGTTGCTATTTTTTTTTTATAAGGAATAACTTTTACATTTAAACTTTTGTTCTATTTCTAACGGTTTACAAGAAGACTTTCTAGCTTCAAAATTGACCAAGATATGCCAGTTTTGAAGCTAGAAAGTCGAAAAAAACAAAAATGTGCACAATTAAATCAGCTAGAACTTTTAGTTGAACTTTTTTTTTATTTGACACATAGTTTTTTTTGTAATTTGTAAAAAACTGAGGACTGATTAAAAGCCCCAATTATTAATTATTAATTGGGTAGTGCTATTAATTTATATATTTTCTTAAATTAAACTTTCTGAATTGTGTTATAAAGGCTATAAAATTCAATTTGTTCCATCACCGTCTAGTTTCCAATTTTCATTTTAGTTCAAATTCTTCAATTAGTAACCGCAAATAATTATTCGGCTAGTTTATCGATTTACCTGGTACGGGAATTCCTCTATTTTCGATGGCTTCGTACTATTAATTTTTCTTTCTTTTAAACTTCTAAACCAATTTCTGTTTTCCCAACGTGTAGCCAAAATTCCGGACATGATATTAAGCACACTGAGTGTTAAAAATAAAAATATGTAAGAAACTTTGCAAATTGACATTTTTATTACAAAAATAAATTATTTTCATAATAAATTTGAGCTCCAATAATTTTAATTTTTTGAAATATTTTGTAAAAAATTAGTATTTATGTACAAAAATTATTATTTTGACCGACATATTTGATTGTCAATTTTAATGAAGCAAACACAAAACTTGAAGCAAACAAATTGGTCAAGTGTGAACATTTACTTGACTCAGAAGGGCCTGCATGAATAGTTATCATATGATGAAGTCTCGTTTTAATACGATTTTATGTAAATATTAAACATATTGATCGACATCGAACAAATGCAGGAATATTATTCATCCCTGTACTCACCATACTCCACACGTACTAATATTTTTATATCTCAGAAAGTAGTAGTTCAGGAATTGAATCGCGATATACATCTCGAAGAGCTGAACGCAACCCTAGACATTTGTAAAGTATCTAAAGGATCTATGTTTGGACAAGACGCCCTATTAGCTCAGTTCGTTAAGACGTAACCAATTCCGTTCGCGGTATGCTAGGGTAGCGGGAATCGAACCCGCCACCGCAACAAAATTAATTTAATTAATAGTTGTGATGGGCTGGTGTGGTGCATGGTATATGCATGAAAAAGGTGCACTCTGAAATTGAGGAGCTGATAAATGAATTGGTCTCGACTAAGCTTATAGACATAATTATTTCATTTTATCAAAATTCTCACGTGACAATATTTATGAACAGGAAAACAAGCAATTGCATAAAGATCGAATCTGGAGTATTGCAAGATGATTCTCAAAGTCCGTTGCTCTTTAAGCATTTTATGGCCAACATTTTACTGACACCGACTCCAAAAATAACAATAATTTTAACTACATTATATTATCGTTATTTTTTACTTTTTAGTGTATATTAATTTATTTTGGAAAAATTTATCTTTTGAAGTCGGTTTTCTTTTTGTTAAAAGTTTTTTTTATTTTGTGATTTTTAGTGAAGTGCACTAATTTATCACTAAAAAAAGAATAATCGAAATCAGTTGGCGTGATATTGAGCGTATTCGTCCTTTTGTCGTGCACACTTAATGCAAATTTAAGACTTTTATGATTTTCTCATGGGCGCCGTTATCAGAACTCGACCAAAATGAAATGGGACCACACGGGAACCACTACCTTTCAAATAGATAGAGAATCATCAAAATCGATTCACCCAGTCGAAAGTT
The DNA here is from genome assembly GCF_905475395.1 of Chrysoperla carnea. Lineage (NCBI taxonomy): Eukaryota > Metazoa > Arthropoda > Insecta > Neuroptera > Chrysopidae > Chrysoperla > Chrysoperla carnea. The sequence goes on along the minus strand of NC_058337.1, from coordinate 55,126,189 downwards.
CTGAGGTAACAAACATAAAAAAAAAAATACATTCGAATTGATAACCTCCTCCTTTTTTGTTTGAAGTCGGTTAACAAAACATATTCTTTCTTTTATAGGTACATATTAACATATAATATAATATGCTTTGAATAAAAGCGTTGTTGGCTTTTATATCAGGAGCAACTATTTAATTAAAAGTTTTCCTCTATCAGTTTGACAATAATTCTCTACATTGTTTTCAAAATCAATTTTTTCGAATTCTTCTGCTTTTCTGTTGGACTTTTTTTACACCGTGTATTTGTCCCATTCAGAAAAAATTATTCGTATGACAAATTATAATTATGGATATTCTTTGAAATAAATAACAAATTGTTTTTGACATATAATGCTTTTAATATGAGAATATTCAATTTATAATAATGCTTAGAATATAACATATAACAGTAATTTTATTTTCCATATCCTAAATATCTTATTTCATTTCTTTTAAAAATGAAAACATTACTTGAAAATTTTTATTCCCAATACGTTTGGCGAATGTCAGTATTCTACATTCGTTGTTATAAAGCATGAGAAACGTTGATGTCACCGTAAGATGTTATTATTTGTGATAGAATATTTTTGACAACGAAATAACACGTTTAGCTTGATAAAAAGTTAGCGATAATTTTTTGATAAGACAACTTTTATTCCTTTCGTTGGATTAAAGATTATACCTTTAATTTTTGTACATGGTAGAACAGAATCTCATTTGGTTTTGAAAATGTGGTGATAATTTTTCCTCAGATGAATATTTCGCTAGATATAAAAGAAGCTCATTAATGATAACTTACACACCTTTTTGTGAAATTTAAAGATTTATGCCGAAAATTGATAGTTTTTGAGATATGATGCTTCAAAAATTTACATGGTTTTCAGTTTGAAGTTGTCCTTATGTTAAACCGTAAGAGGTAGAAAAAAGTTTAAATATAAACAGTGTTCCTTATAAAAAAAGAAACAACTTTTCTTGAAACATTTTTTCGTAAACATCATTGTTTTCCCGTAAGTGAGCAAATAAAGGAAAAACTGTGGTGTCTATTTTCTCCAAAAATATAAAAGATAGAGAGAGGAAACCTTGTAGCTAGCTTCTATTAGTGAGACTCTTTAAAGCTATTTGAATAAACCCAAAAAATAATTTTCTAGAAAATACTTCAAAAATTTCTCAAAATTTTCGAAAACTAGACCAAATGGTAGCCGGAAGGCCGCCATAAATTTGTTGGTTTTTTCAACTTTTCAAATTTATTAAAAATAATTCAAGCACTCATATTCAACATTGTCTTTACAGGGTATTTCAAAAATTAGCTCACTCAATTATTTATTTTCACTTGTAATTCTTTTATTGCACATAATGACCCGCATTTCATGTTAGGTTAGACTCATATTTCAAAATAGATCTTGTTTTGCGCTGAAATGAAAAGTGATATAACTTATTAAATGTGCTATAATATAAATTTTTCACAATTTTACTCTAAGCATGAGCGGTTATGCCTATGTTCTGTTGAAAACATAATCAAAACTCAAAATTTAAACATTTCTGAAACCCTTGTAAATTTTTCAAGCATCATATCTCAAAAAATATAAGAAATACGAAGCTGTGGGTTGGCTTCAGTAGTAGCAACACATGTCAAAAGCGCATATTTTTGAATTGAAATGCAAAAACTGAAAAAAGTACGGAAATTTTTCAGTATTTTACGTATTAAGCAGTAGCTTAAAACTTTTTTACTTGCAAAACGTAGTTTCACACTGCTCTAAGGGGTCCAAATAGCAAACAAAACCAGCTTAGCATCGCGTTTTGTGTTTTTACTCTCTAAAGAAATGAAAAAAAAGTTGGTAAACAATTAATTCAGTTAGTGGTTATTTTCATTTGTTTCTGAAAAAATATCTCTTTTATTAATTAGTAATTTGTACCGTTTTAGATAGATCATTCCATATTACAATAGGTGTACGAAATAAAAACCTTTCTAGAATTTATTTGTAATTTGACACAACAATAAAAAATATATTTTATCAATATTTAAGTGTAGGTATCAATTGTTATCAAATATATTATCCATCTTTTTATAATATATGAATATAAATATGTACATCGTTTTATCTTACCCCAAATGAAAAATATGCTTCTCCATGGAGACAGATTGATTACATATAAGAAAATATGATACTTTTATATTAAAATGAAATATGAATATTTTCTTCAAAAATATATTTCTAGTTTGATATTTTTCAATTCAAAATTGAATGATAATTCTAAAAGTAAATAAGAGGCAATTCCAGAAATTATGTAGTCATAAAACAGCACGATAAGGAACACTTTTCTTTTGTTTGTTACTTCATATTTTGTTTGTCTTTTGTCTTAATATGCCCCAAGAAAATCCTAAAACTTATTGAGTTAAAAATAAATTACAAAAAAAAAAAAAGTGAATGTAAAAACAAATCGGAATCACATTATTGCCCAACAAACATTGGATTACTATTTAAATGCATTTTCTGAAAATCAAATATAGTGGAGAGCCGTAAGATTTATACCTCGGATTCCAAGAACAGTCAATGAATCATTATAAAAACTGTGCGACTGTATTGTTTACAGCTTACTTAAAGAAGTTAAAAACAAAAATTTATGCGATCTTGCCCAGGGTGTGGAAGCCACCCCTTCTTGAGGGGGAAAAATTTAAGCTGAAAATGACAACGATATAGGAATGAACTCAAGCAAAAATTGTCATTTAAGCGTATTTCGAAAAGTGAATACTTTCCGAATTATTGGCGTTTGAAATTCGGAGTATTTAAAGTCAAATAATAGAAAAATTTGACGTTTTTTGAAAAAAGTATATCAAACACTTTTTAAATTACTATAAAAAATCTTGAAAATGAAAAAAGTTTCAAGTCATTTGCATAAAAACTGACGGAGTTATGATGAAAACAAAGTTTATCGCACCTTTCTTTTTATGTTTTATTCAGTACAAAAACTGATGAATTTACTAAAATTAATACTTGCCGTTTTCCAATTAAGTTTATTTAGGTACTGGCAGCCTGATTATTACAGTTCCTCAATTATTTGGATAGCCTGAGTACACCTTATTTAAGCATATAACAGCCCATCAGAAACTATATTATTTAAATTAATTTTTTTTATGGCGGCGGGAATCGAACCTGTTACAACAAAGTAAATAGTAAAAAATGTATCCCGAAAACAACACCATATAATAAAGAAATATTTTAGCCCAAAAAAATGTATTCAATGATTTTCTTTTAAATGCAATACAATTTTTCATCAACCACCTATTACACAATATGATGAATACAGAAGGTAAACCTTATTCTTTTTACAAATAAGGAAAAGTTAAGTGGAATATAGTTGGGCCTATTTGTTTAGAAAGTGTTTGGTATGTATGTAAGGCCTTTAACTTATAGTCTGATTTCATCATCATATTTAACAGTTATTGTACTTATGAAAGGATATGAAAGGTTAACTATGATAAAAAAGGTATACAAATGTTTATTTTATCTATTGAGTGTTCCATATGAAATCATGAACAAGATAGAAACAGATTATTCAACTATTAGGTGCATAGGCGTATCGAGGGTAGGATAGGACAAAGGAGCTTTCTCCCGCTCCTATGACCTGGATTTACCTTTGATTAAGTTAGCTGAGTTTATGATTATGCCAAAAAACTATTGAAAATGATATTTGTAGGTCTTAAATTTCTTCTCTAAACAAAAAATATTTTGTTCCCCTTTTCTTGAGCCAAAGGCTGGGAAAGTCTACGATAACGTGAGTAGGTGATGTCTAATTTAAAAATCGCAACAATAATACCTAATTTTACGTTGCAATTGCATATTAATGAGTTTTTTACTACTTTAAGTGTTACGAAATGACTAAATAAATTATTACTTAACTAACTTTATGTTAAAACGAACTACACGGTAATAAATGCATGGCGTTTATTACAATGCTGGTATGGTATATCGTCATAAGATTCATAGCTATGGCGATATTTACAATACAGTATTGTAATAACGCCATAGCTAGGAATCTTACCAATAATATATAGAATATTATCAGATACATATTGAGTATCTGTCCCTATACCATACCAGCATTGCAATAAACGCTATCCATTTCTTACCGTGATAAGATGGTGAAAATCGTGATAGATCTATATACATGATGGACGATTTGAATTAATAAGTTACAAAATTTTGTAGGACAACTTAACTACAGAAAATTTTTTCGAACCACTATGCTGGAAGAAAGTTGTTACTCATAAACAAATTATGTTTTGTTCGAAACATTTTTTCGAGAAGTTATTGAAAAAGAAGCACAATTTCTTTTCTAGTTCACTCTTTTGATTTTTCTAACATGGAAAACACTTTATCAAGTTAAACTAAAACCATATTATATGATTTCAGTTTTTCTTATAAAGCAATTTTCTCAACATAATTTCATTAAATGTAACACAAATTTACTGGATTTTCCTATATGAAAAACGTGAATATTTTTTATATACATAAAAAATAAGGTTTTAAATAAAATACACCAATGCGGTCATATATAACACTTTATTTTTTTAAAGGTATTGAAAAAGGTAAATTGTGTTTCTATCAGAATATACGCATTACTAAAACAATATTTTGAAAATTTCGTTTAGCTAGGTACATTCAAAACTGGTGTGTTCCAGAAATGGGAATTTAAACAAAATTTTTATTCCGATATTGAGTATTTGTATAAATTTAAATATCGTATTTCAAAATAGTAAACGAAGAAAGGCAATCTAAAGACTAGTAAACGAAGCTGCAGCAAGTTTCTATTGTGTTTTATTTGTTAGCAAATCCGAAAATATACAACCGTTAGGGAAGTAAGAGCATGGAAGTAACAGTAAATGGCTTGCTTTTTATATATAGTTTAAATACGTTTTAATTAAGGCTGACAATTTGAGAGCTTCAGTTCGATTATTTAAATAAATTAAAATGAATTTCAAAAATAGCCATATTTAAAATTGATCTTATAGTAAAGCGGCTGATAGACGGTATATTTTGATAATTTTCACCCAGACTAATCATAGAAAATGAAAAAAAAAAAAAAACTTAATTAAAAGTTAGGACTATTAAAAATGTATCTTTGAGTCAAAATAAACGCAAAACTTAAACTATTCCAAGTGTTAATAGTAGAACATTACATGCGATTATCATATAATGTTATAGTTATGACACTTAAAATGGTAAAACACGTGCAGTTTTTGTGATACAAGGGTACGATCAAGGTTAAAGTTATTTCAGGTAAACAATTTTTTTTAATTACATTTTCTATTTTGATGATGAATTATAATAGAACTTGACAAAATTAGACTAAAAGTATTTAAGCCAACGATTGAAAATTATCGAATCGAGTATCTAAGTTACACAAATTACTTAGCTATATGCAAAATATAGATATCATGTTGGTAATTATCTAACCGTAAGGGCGATTTTAATATTAAATAAATTTATTAAAATAATTATTCTGGTAATTAAAATAATATATAATGATCGACTACAAAATATCATTATTTAAATATTAATTTGAATTCACCACTTTGGTTTGATTACATATTACATTCATATTATTATGATTTATGTTACAGGTATTTGTAGGCGGAAGTGTTGTGTCAGCAATCAAAAGTTCAATTTATGTGGTTTCTTTTATCGAACACCAGTTGATAAAAACGTTTTAATCGTGGTACAATATGTGTACCACGATCCATTGTATATAGACGATAATAATGTACCATGGATCACATGTTGTTTCGATTCAAATTTAATCGGTCAAGGATAAGTCATTAAGCTCCCATTACACAATCGCAGGATTTTTTATTCCTCGTACCTATTTAAAAGTTTGAATTGTCTTCCATTCGATTAATGGGCTCTCATTTTCCGAAAAGTGGGGTGGGAAGACACAATTAAGAATTTTTTTAATTTACTCCAAAGTTTTAAGCATTTTTTGTGATATTCTGGTAACCAAATATGTAGAGCTAATATTCATAATTAATACAAATTTTAATTCTAGAAATTCTTATAGAGCTATATTAACAATTCTCCTTAGTAGACTCTCATTCCACCACGCTCTCCTAATAATGATTTTTATTCCATATAGAAATTGAGCTTCCTTTTTCTTCCCCTCTCTTTTATAAATCCACTTTAAATTTTTCCAATGTTTTCGTCTTCAATAAATCTTTTGGGTTTATTGTAATTAAAGTAAACATTATTTTAATACCTATAGAAATCCATACTCTACTGTTTATTCCATTTTTGGAAAAACATTGAAGAGATTTAAAAAAATTAAAATGTCTTGAAGGTGAATCTGTCCTGTCTGATGGCACAAATTGGTTTGTGGGAAAAAACTACTTACTGGTGTCCAAAACACTACTACATGACTTCGAATTCAGAGGAAAAGTGAGCTTTTCCATATTCTTCATTCATTCTCATAAACGTCACGTGCGAGACCAATTTTGCGATCAGATTCGGATTCATCCTACCCAAAACCTTTTGAAAACTGGACTCATATTTCTGTGGCAAAATTTGCGTTGTTTAGTCATATATAAAATTGTATTTGTCATCTTATTAACTTCCCAGTATAGGAAGTAATTGTAATAGGTCCGATTTTCTAAATCGAAATTTTCAACATACCTTTACGTTTTATGGTTAGGACAAGGCTTTAACACTAATTTTAAGAAGAAGTATGTGTGTGTGTCAATATCACGCGAACAAAAAATGATATCGACTTCACTGTGATGTCGATCGAACAGTATTAACGGCAATATGATCCGAAAATAATTTCATAATATTCGGTGGAGTCGTTTCGAGTCGGGCGAGTTTTTTTATTTTTTATTCAATTTTTTTCCCGATCAACCGCAATATGATCCGAAAACAATTTCATAATATTCTATCGTTTCGAGTCGGGCGAGTTTTTTTTTTTTTTTTTAATTATTTATTATGGTGGGAAGTTATTCGTGTGGATCACAAAGGTCGCCATGTTGAATCTTCAGAATTGCAGCTTTCCCTTTCATGTTTTGCAAAATTGATTTTTTCCTTCTATTGTCTCATTGTAATTGCAGTTTTACCTTTTATGTTTTGGAAAAACTAGCATATATGTATATTTTTTTTTCTCTTGATTATATCGATATTTAAACTTTTTTTTAATAATGGGACGAAAAAAAACTGTTTAAATTTGTAATTCCGAAAAACGGATATAAATTTAAATAAATGCATAATAACGTTCCTAAATATAATGTGATATTTTTTACATAAATATACTTTATATTTTGCCAATAAAACAGATCAATTAATGTGGGAGTAAACATATTTTGAAGCATCCATTCCCAAAATATTCGAGGTTAGGAAAATGTTTTCATAGAATTATACAGAAAAGTTTTTGTTATACTAACAACGTTATTAATTAATTTAGAAACAATCTACTCTAGTGTTATCCACTGTTTCGAGGGCCAGTTATTTAGAACATATTTTAAAAAATGCCGTATCTATAGAATAATTGATTGTCTTTGTATGATTCAAAAATTTATTGATTCAAGACAAATGAACATAATACGCCTTTTCAAACTTAACTTCCTCAATATTTTACACGATGGTTAAAATGGAATTATGGAAAAGAAAAATGGCCAACAAAAATTAGTGATTAGCAATAAAATAATCTCTTTTAAAATGAGTAGTAAAATCTTCATTTTTTACTTTGAAGCTCTTAAAAATGTTATTTTTATTTTTGTTGAATTCAAACTCTCATGGATCAGGTAATAGGCATTTATTTTTAGTTGCTTGCCTTTTTACAAGTAAACTTCGTCTCATAGTAAGCGATATCTGTCGAGAAACTGTAGGGCAATTCAAGGTTATATATATCCGGAGTGCTACACCTTACCCTATGCGTTTTTTTACTTTAGCGTTTGTGCCTTATGTATATTTATTGTAAGTAGAAAAAGATAGTTTAATTACACGGTAATGATTCTATCTTTTTCTACTTATACAAAGTGTACCAACCTAAGCTAAAAAGAGCTAATGTTTAATGTACACACAACACAAAATAGTCAAGTTACGGGCGGGAAATACAGACACATACACAGCTAAGTAAAACTTGTCCATACTCGGAGATTGCAAAATATTTTTTAAAATACTTCATGAGCACAATAATCCGTGAGATTTGCTTCCGGTAAAAATATTTGGGGAAAAGTTGCATCGAGATTTTAATATTAGTCAAAAATATCGTCCCATCTGTCGTTTGGCACCAAATTTAACCAACCTGCTTTAATCAGAGGGGTAATATAGGTACCTAACCAAAATTTTCAAAAAAGCATGAGTAGCAAAAAAGGCTACTCGGAGTCCCTTTAATTTTGGGAGTTGATTTCTCTGATTGGGATTATATATATTAGCACTGCAGGCCTCAAGAACCCATGGATTGGGATTATAAGATGGAAACTTCGAGTAAAACGAAAAATATGATATTTTTTACTAGTATACAAATCTCGTAATGGTGGCTATTATTAAATACATTTGTTATTTAGTCTGTGAAAACATTTATGTACAGTAACGCGTAAGTTGAATTCGCGTAATTCGTGAGGTACACTGTTGTTATAAAACAGTAAAAACCTAGAAGATTTAGAAATCATTTTACGATGATTTCGTGTACGATATTGTACATTTATAACTTTGTATGGAAAACGTGGTCGTTGTTACGCCGTTAGCGAGAATTCAGTGTGTATTTGAAATTTTCCACAGTAAAATGTTTTAAACAAATGAAATACAATATATTGTAATCAATTACCATTAGTATTTGTTTGTTTGTTACATTCTGTACATATTTGAAATGAATAAATAATATTACAGCCATTTATTAATGCACTTTGAATACGTATCCATTTTTATAAAGATATACAAAAAATATTAATGAATCGTTTATTCATATTTTTTATCCATCTATTACTTTTTTAAATAATAAAAAATTTACAATGAAAAACGTATTTTAATTCGTGTGTGCACACACACCATCATGACATGACAATAGCATAGCCAGTTAAATAATAGGTCAATCCATACCATCCATATTTTTGTTGTTTGATCTTCTAATGCGGTTTTACACGATTTTACAAATATTTGAAATTAACAATCCTTTTTCTGCACTCTTTAATGAAACAACTCTTTCTATTACTGTTAATACCTTGAAGACGGAGCACCTACTACTCTATTTTAATATTTTCTATTGAAACGCTTCAATAATTCTATCTAGGGCTTTTCCTGAAAGAAAGTAAAAATTTTTCTCCTAGTGAAATTATAAGAAATATAATTTAAAAATTTCTAAAATTTCCAAAGCTATAAGACAAAAAAATTCACTCTAAACTTCGTAAATATAGTTTATGAATGTATTGTAAGGCCAAGGAGTGAAAATATAGGGATCATTCATATTTCGTACATAAATTAGACATAATATCAGTATATTGAACATAAGCGCTTTTTAGAGCCAATCGGATTTGGACGGGTTAATGAAAAGATCTTTCAATTTTTGAAAATTAATTTACATCTTAATTGTTTTCAATCAGAATTTTTTAATTTTTTTGAAATATATTGATTTCATGTCAACATAGTCCGTTTATTGATATTTTCATGAATTTCATTTTTGTGCAAGCTTCATGGGATACTATTAGCCATTAAGGTAGTTGGATCACGCAAGCAAAATCTTAAGAAATATTCAAAATTTTTAATATAAGTAATTAAAAGCTAATTGCACACGCTGAACAAATTTGAAGACAAATTACCAGGCCTAACATGAGATAATTGCAATTAAAAAAACATTTTTAACACACGAAGCATGAGAGAAGCGTGCGAAGATGGCAACCTTTTTAATTTTCTCCTGTGAAGGAGTCTTTCCACTTTCCAAATAAAGGAAATTATTAACCATTTAATTGCCATAAAATATTAAATATTACATTTAGAGAATTATTTTTAATGTAGGGGAGTATGTGTGAATTCACCCTACTATATATGTGTATTCATTCATTGTATTGTGTGAGACCGTAGTAGTAACACTACAGTAATAGATAGAACTACCTTAAGCTTTCAATTTGGACATATATAGCTTACCTCCGAAGTATATTTTTGGAACTATGACGAAAAACTGTAATTTACACAACACTTATGAAGAGTGTCCTCTATTATTATGAAATTGTATGAAAATCATTCAGGAAGCATAAGGCTAATTTTCCTACTCCGTTATTATCTATGGGTCTAATCATATTTTGTTTATTAGTGTACAATAGCGCTTATTTTATTTTTGTATCATGCATTTTACTCGTATAATGTTGTATTTTATCATTATTTTGATCATTTAAATATAATTTATAATTCGTACTAATAAAATGCATCATAGAATATTTATTTATATAAAATAATAATAATTAATATTAATTATATGCTAATGATATTCTAATTTAAATAAAACTTTATATTTCAATTATTCAAAATAAAAACATATTTTATGTTTAATAATAATAAAAATGATATATTCATGAATACTCATACATTTTTCATATTTTTAATAAATTAATGAATCTTTATATTTAGGATAAATAACAAGAAGATAGATTGACTTCTTATTTCAAGTAGAGTTTATTCAAAGAAAGAGCATATTTTAACCGTGTATAAAGTATTTTATATGTTGTACAGGCAATAGATGTGTGGATATGGAATGAGTTTTGCCTAAGTGTTGTCAATATACACAAAACAATATAGTCAATACAGCAACCGAACTTACACTGTACCATAAGTTATATTATCTTTCGTTTATTCCTAATTTTTTTTATGTAATAAACATATTAACAAAGCAATTTAATATATTGAATGAAATGTTCAAGATTAACACTGTTTTCTTACTAGATTTTGACAGCAATGAGACACCCGAATTAGAAAGACAATCGTTCAGTTTTTTTTTTACTTTTAGGAAACTTTGAAAATATAGAACCTGCAGAAATTGAGGTTTCTGGTTATTAAATTGTAGCAAATTTAATCTATTTTAAAAATTGTAAGATTACTTACTTACTTCAAAAGTAGACTTTCAGGATCGAAATGTGCACAAAAGAACAATATATTGCTTAGTTTGCAATATAGTTTGAAGTAAGTGCTGCTGCATATGGTTACTGTATTATATGGGGTCTATTTAGCTTATTTGATTCCAATTGTGTTGAATATGATTTTGGGGTCTAATAGCACTGGGTCTGACCGGCGTGAAGCGTAATCAAGAAATTCGAAGCTATAACCAATTTGTGTGTATAACGCCAATAACAAGGCAAATTTTTCTATTCTAAATGTTAATATTACGATTTATATTTGTATTGTAATTTTATGAAAGATAATCACTTTCACATACAAAGTAATATTACGACCTTCGAGTATCTTCCCTCTCACTTTTATTAACAAATTGCTATTAACAAACAAACCCATACTTAATATAAGTAACAACTAAAGTTAAAATATTATAATTCCTAATTACTTACTATATAATATCTCTAACCTAATTTACAGGTACACCATACTCCACAGGTACATAGTGATGTCTACGAAAAACGTTTCCTATAATCAAGTTGTTAATTTTTTTATAAGGAACATTTTTTACATTTAAACTTTTGTTCTACCTGTAACGGTTTAATTCCTAATCATACTATAAAAATTTCGTATTGATATCTTTTTTCGTTTTGGAGTTATCGTGGTGACAGACACATAGGCGTACAGAGAGACAACCGTTAATGGAACCTTTAGGTGATTTTATGAACACCTGTACCAAAATTTTGTTCGTAGCGTTAATATTTTTAAGCGTTACAAACTTGGGACGAAAATCAGTAGGTATACCTTGATATATTCCATATATACCTACATGGTATAAAAATGATTTTATGCGCAATTTATCTCATGCAGATATTCCCACGGAATATAATTATAAGTGTGACTTTACACAATTGGAAAAAATTTCAGAATTTTTTAAGCGTTAAGGACTGTTGGCGGTATACAACAAACAGAGCGAAATCATCTATCAGCTATCATAATTGACTGCTACTAGAAACAGTATAGTCATGGATCGTTTCCACATCATGTACGCTTACGTACACTTAACGATTCATTCCAGCCATCGACGATAATTTTGGGCCCAAAATCATATTTCATTAAAAATAGTATAAAATTAGCTTTCCAACACATCTCATTTCATCATGGCAATTGATATAATATAGGTATTTTTGTGTTTAATTTCGATTACTTAATTGAATAAAAAAAAATATTTTTATGATTATTTTTAACGTTTTGATGTGACTGATGGCTGATGAAAATTATATTAGCAATATGAGTAGTTAATTTATTTGAATCTTGAGTTTTCTATTTGATTTGATTATAATACTTCACAAATACTTTACGAATTGATTGAGTGACATTGTAGCTAATTAAAATGTTGTGTTTTATTTGCGTAGCACATAAAATTAAGAACATGATAATAATTATTAAAATGTCCACAATTTGAAATGTGTCAAGTTAATGTCACAATCAATTAATTATCTTGTTCTCTAAAAACTAAGTATATTACATATAAAGTTAATATAATATTAAATCAACTGAACAATGAATGCCGTAGGTATATAATTTGTTTGTTCGATGTGTGATGTTCTCTGTCAAAAAGTAGGATAATTTAAAAAAAGATTTAGTAATTTGAAATTTAAGTGAATGCGATATCTCGAAAAAAAATAGAAAGCGTTCTTGTTGAAGAATCTGTCCTTATCTTTTATGTGTACTTTCCATAGACATATAAGCAATATTTTGAGTGTTTCGTGTATACTAGCATCATCTCTATTTTTTTACATTCTTTTAATTAATTGCTTGATTGAATTTCTTAAATTTATTTTACTTTAGTTTTAAATATTTTTTAAAACTTTGAAATGCATGTTATAAGATTAAGCTGAAAGATAGCTTTACTGCTGGTGCTGTTGTGTGTAAAATGTGAAAATCAACCATAATTATTATTTAAAATTTGTCATGACTTATTGAGAAAACTAGAAAAATAAAATAGTAAGAATAGCAACTTTTTGTTAGTTTACATTTTGACAGTAATTTGGAATGTGGTAATGAATTCATTGCCGCACTAGGTCTGTAATGAAATATTTTTCCCACACGTGCTGAGTGAGAAAAGTACTTCTTACTCACGGGCGTAGATAATATTTATAATTTACTACAAACCTTATAATATTTTTGAATTTTTTGTTTTTTCATATTATAAACTTTCAAATATTAGTAATTATACTATATAATTAGTAATTATGAATAAGTAATTATACAAAATGAGAATTCAGAGGAATCTTGTTTTCTAGATCTTAATTTCATTTAAGTTTTGTATTTAAAAATGCGCTACGATTTGAATTATAAAAATCCTTTTAGGCCAAATAATATACCTTAAAAAATGCAGCCGAATGTATTCTTTTCCCAACAG